>NC_060123.1:132166166-132469696 GCF_021461395.2 Schistocerca americana | reverse complement strand
AATTTCAAAGTTCGTTTACCTGGATAAAGACACGTACACAACCAAGGTTTCAGGACACTAACCCTATCTTCAGGTGCTGCTGTAACAATTAATGAAGATGAACAGCATACCAATAAAAATTTATAACATTAGAAGGACCATTGAGGCTGTAAACCATCAACAGAACACACCTAAATTACGTATGACAAAACTATACGAGGCAATGAGAAAAATTAACAAATTTAACTGACAGTATGAGAGAGCCTGTGTGGGTGAGGCATGAAAAAAATGTGGGATTAACTGGTAAGACTCAAGGTAAATAGCACCTGACTGAAAAATCAGTAGTGAACCCAGAAATATGCAGTCACAGATGGAAAAATGTAACCTGATGACTTTCTATGAACAGCCAAAGATGTGGCATAAAATAGAGAAAGCCATACTCGGGCATAAATTCTGTTACAAAGAACCAAAATATCAATTGCCAAAGTACACAAAGTAACTTACCATGTACGTGTTCAGGCACCCATATGTCGAGAACCCACAGCATGATATATGACAGCCATGCAGAGAGCAGAGAGATGACTTCCTCTCACCCCCCCCCCCCCCGCCCCCCCCCCCCCCCCCCCACACACACACACAAGGGAGAGCAGTGCATGTACAAACATTTTGAAGGAGTTTGAAATCATGTAATGCAAGCTGCCAAATCCAGACAGTGGTCTCAGTGGGAAAAATGAACTTAAACATTAAGGGTGCTCAGCTGGTTCCAGGAAAATATGTCTTTGCATAATGTTTAGTGTGCTGTATCTTAACCCCTGATGTTGAAGGTTGCATGTGGTGTCAACTGGGTTTAGTCTCCTAGTTTTTTCAGAGCTATTTTTTTTGTTTTTTCCATTCTATCTTTATAGTTGTTTCATAGCTAATATGCAGGTTTTAGGCAAGTATGCAAGATGTACTTTATACAATGTCTACTAGTCACACCATTACTTTAGATTCTGTGATCCACAATTATCCAAGTTGTGCTCAATGTTTGGTTTTGTACATCCCATGTGTGATACATCAGACCATTTTCATTCTCTCAGTTTTTAATTTTTGGTATTGTTGGGTAGTGATGTTTTTTGTCTAATATATCTAGTACCACTGTTTTATTATTATTTCATGACAACTGCATTTACTGCATTGCATTTTACATGTCTTATATTAGCCCTATGCCTTTCATTTAGTAATCAAACAATGGAAATCCAGGATGGAATGTACAATATTGTGAAAAGTCAGACAATAGAAAATCTGGGATAATGTGGTTTCAGTTGCCTGAGACTGCAGTCGCGTGTGTGAGTTGCATTGTGTATGTGTGTGTGGGGGGGTGGGGGGGGGGGGGGGGGGGGGCGCAAGAGCGAGTGCACACGTATGTGTGTGTGTATTGGTGTATTGTTGACAAGGGCCATTGGCCAAAAGCTTTAAGTGTGAAAATCTTTTTGTCATGCCTATCTGCAACTCAGCATCTCTGCTATATCGTTAATATTATGAAAAGAATAGCTTTTACTCACCATACAGCAGACATGCTGAGTTGCAGATAGGCACAAAAAAAAAAGACTGTTGGAAAATGAGCTTTCAGTGAGCTTTTAGCCAACACGGCCTTCATCGAAAATAGACACCACACACTATGACACCACATCCCGGAAGGTTTACCAAAAGACAAGACAACACACACACACACACACACACACACACACACACACACACACACACAGGTTGCTTTGTGAAATACATAGAGTGGGGGTGAGGCATGGATATTAGCAACGAAAATTTCTCAGTATTCTTCACCTTCCTTCAGCAATAGTTCATGCTACAGCCACTCAATGGTGTGTGTGTGTGTGTGTGTGTGTGTGTGTGTGTGTGTGTGTGTGTGTGTTGGGGCACCCCATGCAGCAATCTGTTAAACAGGTCATGCTAGGTGTTCTCGACACGAGGCTGCCTTAGCACTTACAGAGTATGTTACTTTTGTAGTTCAACAATTGACATTTTTGTTATTTGCAATTGCCTTTACGCCCTAATAGGTCTCTAGGTTATGCCACATCTCTGGCTGTTTATAGTAGGTTGTCAGGTTATATTTTTCTATCTACAGATGCATATTTATGGATTCACTCCTGTTTCTTCATTCAGGCCCTGTTTATCTCGAGTCTTAACAGTCAAGTCCAATTATTACAGTAGCACATGAAGATGGGATCAGTGTCCCAAAAATCAAGACACTTCAAAATTTTAATTGCAGCAGATTTTATTCACCATGAACAACAAAAAAGGTATTCAGGTGTGGGGTGAAAAGAAACATTCCCACAAACTGACAGTGAAGAGAGAAAAAATGTGGTATGTAAGTACCAAGATTCGAGACTGTATTATTATTAATGGGCTATTTGGTGTGGCTCAAACAGATGGTGGCAGGTGCATGTGGTGGACAACACAACTGCTCCTATGAGTACATATTGTGGCTTTTGAAAGTGCCTGGATAGGTTATTATTATAATTGACAAAGTGTCTTTAAAAGTCTATATGAATATCAAAGGACCAACATGAGAGGAATATGAACAATTTTGCACAGTTTAGATATTATTTCAAGGCACAAATGATAGAAATCACAAACATTGTGAGAAGTAAATTATCCACTTCCTGTACACTTCACTCTAGAACAACACATATTCATTCAGTGAAGAATGAAGAGGTGGCAATAGAGATTTTATTGCTGTCCAGGAGAGAGGACACTTAGATGAGGAATGAACAGCAGCTGTCAGAATTAAATACATGTGTTGCCAAGCAACAGGCAACCTGCCGCCCACTTTCAAAAATTTTAAGACCAGTACCCATTATCTCCCTTTATATACAGGGTGTCCCAGGGGAAATGGTCAATATTAAGGGACATGGCTAGAACTGTTATTTGAAGGAAAAAAACTTCATATGGACTCACACCTTATTCTGAATCATTGCTGAGATAGCAAAAATATAATGTACATTGTTATTTATTTTCTGTATTATTCAGTACAGAGTCAGGTTTAAAAATGTACAACATTTAGCAAACATCACAACTTGCATTTTATGAAGTATCAACTGAAAAATACATATTTGTAACACATTTACTCTACAGCTGGGGAACAGCTCACAATACAAGTTTCAGAATCCCACCATCAACTTCAGTTTATCTGTACATTCTTGGGAGGGCATATTGTGACGCTTGTGTGAGTGCCCCTGTACATTCCCTACTGAAGGTAGTTTAGTATCTGACACAGATTCAATTTCCTTGCCTAGCCTGAGTATATAGAGATAACATGTCAGAGATATTTGGCCTCCAGGCAGCAGCCACAGCTCATACCAGCACGACTCAGTCATTGTGGCAAGGACTGAGGCAGCGCTACCCTCTGAATCTTTACCACTAAATACCGCAGCCCAACTATTGCCATCCATTTCTCGCTAGTCACTGAAGCATCAGTTATGCGTCACTGAATAGTAGAGTTTTGACCTTGCCTGATTTATGTTTGTAGTTTAGATTTCTCCCTCAATTGTTGTATGTGCTTAAGCTCTGGAGTTGTTTTGTTTATTCGTTGATATTGTGATCACCACTGTCATTCACATCCAGAACCACCTGTTTCATTCTGCCAGCCTCTATGTTGCACGGGGCAAGTTATCACAAACTGTGTTCTACCTACGCACAGTACGATACAAAATGGCGAAAAGAACTTTCTCACCATGCTAATATTCCAGTGAGGCATGGATCCCAAGTTTTTCAAGTTGTGACAACAGCAACAGCGAGAGCAAGAAAAACAATATGAATGCTGCCAACAACAGCAGACGTAGTTGTTACATTTTCTGCAAAAGCGACAACTGTCACGGGCTGAAGTTTCTGATTTGCTGAGTTATTATTACAGTCACCAAACTCACATTGTCACACATAGGTTCATGTTTAATTGATGCATTAAGTAATATAAGCAATTCTAAGCAGCATGGGCTATTGACTTCAGAGGCCTGGCATGCAAGTGTGACTTTTCCTGTAAATAGTGTGGCGTGTCATATATGAACTCCTTAATCTGTGATATTATCCATCTCAGTCAGCATTGAGACATTAGTGCGAATGCTTTAAGAGGCATCTGAGCCATCCATGAGTTAAAAATTTCCAAAGCTCACAAAGTAACTGTGTCAGCACAAGCTATGTTTCACGATTCCTCCGATGACAATGTTGTTAGTGGCATAAGTCGCCATTGTGCTCCACGATCAACTGATGATTTCCAGTCAATGCCATCATCCAACTTGCTGAGCACACATTTGCTTCGTGACAAGGAATTTAACAGTTAGTGCAGTGGTTAACGATACCCTGCTCACCTCATCAATAGACACATACAAATGGAAGCACTTTGTTCACTGTCAGTGTGTCCCAGAGCATGTGAAGGCTCATAAGTTTCCCTCCCCAGCATTGTTGAAGGAGCCCAAAAATGCCTGTGCCATCAAGTCATGTCAAGATTACAGCCCACAGCATCAGCAGCATCACTGCCCTTTCTGTGACATCATGTGGTTCCCTAGCTGCAACCCGCAGCTGCAGTCCCTTCAGTGCAAAGTGGCAATATACGTTAGCCAGCTGATATCATTGCAGGGTTAGATCATCATCCAGATCAAGCATAAAAATGTAGCTCAGAGAACAACCTTGCTTGTGGTCAACTTTTGGACAATAATTAAAATTTTTGGTTCAGACACATATGTGCGTTTAGGTTTTTGAATTCAGGGTCAGGTTAACCTGGTTTCAACTGAAATTCCATGCAAGGAACTTGATACATTGTGTGTGCAATTTAAGCAGCAGCTTGAACCCACATTAGGTTGTGCAACATGGTTCCAGTTTCACATTTCCTTAAGACACATGGCAGTACATACCATATTTACCCAAATCTAAGCTGACCTTGAATCCAAGCCACACCTGGAAAATGAGACTCAAAATTCGAGATGGGGAGGGGGGAAGTTGTAGGCCACATTTCAAAAATCAAAACTAAGTTGGTTTATTCTAACAGGAGGTGCAAATTAGATGGAATGATGAAGATACAGCTACAGAAGTTGGGTTTGATTTGTAGGCTTAGCAGTCAGTTTTAAGCAAGGTTATTTTGTAGACTAATCTTCTCTTTAAAAAATGTAAAATGACATATCTCATCCGCACAGAATGTGTAGTCATAGATGATTTAAGAATCAATACTAAAGTCAGTTGCTGTGTTTCATTTCTGACTGTCTCTCTCTTCAGCTTAAGACTAATACAAATGTAAACATTACATGATATCCAGAATGAGATTTTTCACTCTGCAGCAGAGTGTGTGCTGATATGAAACATCCTGGCAGATTAAAACTGTGTGCTGGAGCGAAACTTGAACTCAGGACCTTTGCTTTTCATGGGCAAGTGCTCTACCAACTGAGCTACCCAAGTACAACTCACAACCCTTCCTCACAGCTTAAATTCTGCCAGTATCTTGTCTCCTATCTTGCAGACTTCACAGAAGCTCTTCTGTAAATCTTTCAGAAGAGCTTCTGTGAAGTTTGGAAGGTAGGAGACGAGGTACTGCCAGAAATTAAGCTGTGAGGAAGGGTTGTGAGTTGTGCTTGGGTAGCTCAGTCGGTAGAGTACTTGCCCATGAAAAGCAAAGGTCCCAAGTTCGAGTCTCAGTCCGGCACACAGTTTTAATCTGCCAGGAAATTTCATATTAGTGCACACTCCACTGCACAGTAAAAATCTCATTCTGGAAACATCCCCCAGGCTGTGGCTAAGCCATGTCTCCACAATATCCTTTCTTCTGGGAGTGCTAGTTCTGTAAGGTATACAGAAGAGCATCTGTGAAGTTAGGGAGGTAGGAGACAAGGTACTCACAGAACTGAAGCTGTGAGGAAGGGTTGTGAGTCGTGCTTGGGTACCTCAGTCGGTAGACCACTTGTCTGCAAAAGGCAAAGGACCGAAGTTTGAGTCTCAGTTTGGCACACAGTTTTCATCTGCCAGGAAGTTTAATTACATGATAGGTATATCTGTTGGCATTTGCTGCTGTCTCACTCGAGTTTGTTAGGGGATAGGGTTTAAATGAGGTAACAGCTAACATGGAAGAATACATTCATATTATTCTTTTGGAAAAGAGCGCATGTGATTCATGATTCAGAGGGACCAGCTCTTGTCACTGGTAGAAAAACATCGAAGATGTACTGACAAAGTATTGGCCCTGTTGATGTAAATCATTAACACAGGTTTGCCGATAGGCTTTTCATAGCAGATTTGTAGTGAAGTGGCAATGCTGTAAAAACAGTGGCACCAAGCTGACCTGTACTGGTGCTTTAAGCAAACCTGCAGTTTGATTAGCACTTCTTTTCACAAAAGAATTAACTTCCTTCTTTAATTTGGCACTATAATGAAAGCACTTCATTATGTTTTACTAACAGCGGTACTTTACAGAATTAAGTGAAACAATACGTAAAATGGTAATGAACCGTATCTTACTTGTGCACAAATACTAAAGCCTAATGCATTGTTGCTATTTATGTAAAGAAATTTATTTTTGTTGCAATGAATATCTGGAAGGCTGAGACATTCAAAGATGAGCAATACTGAATTTCTAATCCCTTCATTGGAAGATGTATCACAATTCAATGGCTGGAAAAAAAAAAGAAAAGAAGATTTGTCTTCTAACTTTTTAAATATATTTTTACTAGCACAGAAATTTCGGTGCCAGTGTTTATCTTCGCACTTGACCTGCAAAGCATGACCATCTAGTGTTCCTTCTGTTCAGTTGCTCCTAGAGACATTTTTCAGAACTTCCATTTGCTTCGCACTGGATTCTAGGCCAGGCAATTTTTGGATCCTGAACAAAAAAAAAAAAAAAGTGTGGCTTGGATTCGGGATATACAGTAAGTTTTGTAAAGCTCATTCAGTGCCTTTTGCCATTGGCAAGAATTTTAAAGCAGGACTAGATAGGCTGCAAAGTGTTCTATCACCAGTATCATCCAGCTGGTAGGCTATGTTCAGAAACGTAACTTATCATTTCACATTTGTGGTGATTTTAAGTCTACTGTTAATGTTCAAGGAAATGTTAATTTGTACCTACTTCTTCACCAGGAGAATTGTTAGCTACAGTGGCAGCAGGCCAATATTTGTCAAAACTGGATTTTGCTAACACCTACTTTCAATTTCTTGTAGACTATCAGATGAACCATTTTTAGCACCTAATATGCCATCTGGCATATATCGTTATAACAGGCTGCCATTTTGAGTTGCAAGCACTCCTACAATATTTCAGAGATATCTTGAGAAACTCTTCCAAGGTACCACCAAACTGTGTTATCTATTCAGATGACTTGTTAACTACTGATGCTACATGGGAGTAGCACTTACGAAATCTACAGAAGTTGTTTGAGTGACTCTAAGCCCATAGTCTGTGCTGTCAGGTTGGCAAATGCAGTTTCTTTGCACCAAATGTCAAGTGCTTGAGTCATACATTAAGTCAAGATGGGGTGATCTCCCATGCAGTATCATGTGGCTGCAATCACTGACTTACCAGACCATAAGAATCTCAAAGAACTGAAGTCGTTCCTCAGAAAAGTGAATTATCACACTAAATTTAATCCAAATAAAACACACAGTTCCAATATGTTCATTCACTCGCATAAAAAAGTGTTAACTTTGTGTGGTCACAGATATGCCAGAAGGCTTTTATGAAACTTAAAAAGCACCTAAGGTCAGCCCATTCTTTAGCAGTGTTCCATCCTGGCATGCGTTGGCACATGCTGCTAATGCATCGGATTGTGGTGATGGTGCCATGATATCCCACAAATACGCTAACAGCACAGAACAGCCCATTGCATTTCCATCTAAAACATTAAATACAGCACAGAGAAATTATACGCAAATTCAGAAGGAGTCTCTGGCTGTTATATATGGCATCCAGAAATTTCATGTGGTCCTTTAAGTGCTAATTTTCACTTGATCACTGATCAAGTGAAAATTGTTTGGCCCCATTCAAAACTTTCCAATAAAAGGGAGCAGCAGCTGCAATGGTGGGCACTGCTCCCCAGGAACAATACCTATCAGAACCTTTATCGGCCCACCGTGCAGTACTCAAATGTTTAAAGACTTCCTCGCTTTTTGTGTGGCACAGATGCTGAATTTGATGGGTACGAGGCGCCATGTTTTGCCTTATGTGCAAAACAGTAACACAATCTTCACAAATTTCGAATTGCAGCATGCAAATTAGTGGCAGAAATGGCTGGTGATCTGCCCCTCTGCAGGGTGTTGTCTGCTGTATGGCACTGTAGGCCAGAACATTTGCCTAAGGATAACCCAGAGTAGCACACCTATTTCTAAGAGGGTTGCCCAGAAAGTAACGCACCGAATTTTTATTTTTCTCAGCCAAAAACAATGCTATGAATACAAAATGTTGTTGATGTTGTTGTTGTTGTTGTTGTCTTCAGTTCTGAGACTGGTTTGATGCAGCTCTCCATGCTACTCTATCCTGTGCAAGCTTCTTCATCTCCCAGTACCTACTGCAACCTACATCCTTCTGAATCTGTTTAGTGTATTCATCTCTTGGTCTCCCTCTACGATTTTTACCTTCCACGCTGCCCTCCAATACTAAATTGGTGATCGTTTGATGCCTCAGAACATATCCTACCAACCGATCCCTTCTTCTAGTTAAGTTGTGCCACAAACTTCTCTTCTCCCCAATCCTATTCAATACCTCCTCATTAGTTACATGATCTACCCACCTTATCTTCAGCATTCTTCTGTAGCACCACATTTCAAAAGTTTCTATTCTCTTCTTGTCCAAACTAGTTATCGTCCATGTTTCACTTCCATACATGGCTACACTCCATTCAAATACTTTCAGAAACGACTTCCTGACACTTAAATCTATACTCGATGTTAACAAATTTCTCTTCTTGAGAAACGCTTTCCTTGCTATTGCCAGCCTACATTTTATATCCTCTCTACTTCGACCATCATCAGTTATTTTACTCCCTAAATAGCAAAACTCCTTTACTACTTTAAGTGTCTCATTTCCTAATCTAATTCCCTCAGCATCACCCGACTTAATTTGACTACATTCCATTATCCTCGTTTTGCTTTTGTTGATGTTCATCTTATATCCTCCTTTCAAGACACTGTCCATTCCGTTCAACTGCTCTTCCAAGTCCTTTGCTGTCTCTGACAGAATTACAATGTCATCGGTGAACCTCAAAGTTTTTACTTCTTGTCCATGAATTTTAATACCTACTCCGAATTTTTCTTTTGTTTCCTTTACTGCTTGCTCAATATACAGATTGAATAGCATCGGGGAGAGGCTACAACCCTGTCTCGCTCCCTTCCCAACCACAGCTTCCCTTGCATGTTCCTCAACTCTTATAACTGCCATCTGGTTTCTGTACTAATTGTAAATAGCCTTTCGTTCCCTGTATTTGACTCTGCCACCTTCAGAATTTGAAATAGGGTACTCCAGTCAACATTGTCAAAAGCTTTCTCTAAGTCTACAAATGCTAGAAATGTAGGTTTGTGTTTCCTTAATCTTTCTTCTGAGATAGTCGTAGTGTCAGTATTGCCTCGCTTGCTCCAACATTTCTGCGGAATCCAAACTGAACTTCTCCGAGGTTGGATTTTACCAGTTTTTCCTTTTGTCTGCAAAGAATTCATGTTAGTATGTTGCAGCTGTGACTTATTAAACTGATAGTTCGGTAATTTTCACATCTGTCAACACCTGCTTTCTTTGGGATTGGAATTATTATATTCTTCTTGAAGTCTGAGGGTATTTCGCCTGTCTCATACATCTTGCTCACCAGATGGTAGAGTTTTGTCATGACTGGCTCTCCCAAGGCCATCAGTAGTTCTAATGGAATGTTGTCTACTCCCGGGGCCTTGTTTCGACTCAGGTCTTTCAGTGCTCTGTCAAACTCTTCACGCAGTATCTTATCTCCCATTTCGTCTTCATCTACATCCTCTTCCATTTCCATAATATTGTCCTCAAGTACATCGCCCTTGTATAAACCCTCTACATACTCCTTCCACCTTTCTGCCTTCCCTTGTTTGCTTAGAACTGGGTTGCCATCTGAGGTCTTGATATTCATACAAGTGGTTCTCTTCTCTCCAAAGGTCTCTTTAATTTTCCTGTTACATTTGTCCTCTAGCCATCCCTGCTTAGCCATTTTGCACTTCCTGTCGATGTCATTTCTGAGGCGTTTGTATTCCTATTTTGCCTGCTTCATTTACTGCATTTTTATATTTTCTCCTTTCATCAATTAAATTCAATATTTCTTCTGTTACCCAAGGATTTCTATTAGCCCTCGTCTTTTTACCTACTTGATCCTCTGCTGCCTTCACTACTTCATCCCTCAGAGCTACCCAATCTTCTTCTACTGTATTTCTTTCCCCCATTCCTGTCAATTGTTCCCTTATGCTCTCCCTGAAACTCTCTACAACCTCTGGTTCTTTCAGTTTATCCAGGTCCCATCTACTTAAATTCCCACCTTTTTGCAGTTTCTTCAGTTCATAACCAATAGATTGTGGTCAGAATCCACATCTGCCCCAGGAAATGTCTTACAATTTAAAACCTGGTTCCTAAATCTCTGTCTTACCATTATATAATCTATCTGATACCTTTTAGTATCTCCAGGATTCTTCCAGGTATACAACCTTCTTTTATGATTCTTGAACCAAGTGTTAGCTATGATTAAGTTATGCTCTGTGCAAAATTCTACAAGGCGGCTTCCTCTTTCATTCCTTCCCCCCCAATCCATATTCACCTACTATGTTTCCTTCTCTCCCTTTTCCTACTGACGAATTCCAGTCACCCATGACTATTAAATTTTCGTCTCCCTTCACTACCTGAATAATTTCTTTTATCTCGTCATACATTTCATCTATTTCTTCATCATCTGCAAAGCTAGTTGGCATATAAACTTGTATTACTGTAGTAGGCATGGGCTTTGTGTCTATCTTGGCCACAATAATTCGTTCACTATGCTGTTTGTAGTAGCTAACCCGCACTCCTATTTTTTTATTCATTATTAAACACACTCCTGCATTACCCCTATTTGATTTTGTATTTATAACCCTGTAATCACCTGACCGAAAGTCTTGTTCCTCCTGCCACCGAACTTCACTAATTCCCACTATATCTAACTTTAACCTATCCATTTCCCTTTTTAAATTTTCTAACCTACCTGCCCGAATAAGGGATCTGACATTCCACGCTCCGATCCGTAGAACGCCAGTTTTCTTTCTCCTGATAATGACGTCCTCCTGAGTAGTCCCCGCCCGGAGATCCGAATTGGGGACTATTTTACCTCCGAAATATTTTACCCAAGAGGACGCCATCATCATTTAATCATACAGTAAAGCTGCATGTCCTTGGGAAAAATTACGGCTGTAGTTTCCCCTTGCTTTCAGCTGTTCGCAGTACCAGCACAGCAAGGCCGTTTTGGTTAATGTCACAAGGCCAGATCAGTCAATCATCCAGACTGTTGCCCCCGCAACTACTGAAAAGGCTGCTGCCCCTCTTCAGGAACCACATGTTTGTCTGGCCTCTCAACAGATACCCCTCCGTTGTGGTTGCACCTACGGTACGGCCATCTGTATCGCTGAGGCATGCAAGCCTCCCCACCAACGGCAAGGTCCATGGTTCATGGGGGGGACAAAATGTTACGTACGTATTATTTCAGGTCTCCCAAGTGAGCATGCCAAGTTTCCGTCTCTTTCGGCAGAAAGCATAGCACAGTTTCAAAATGGCATCTGTAGGTGAATAAATTACAAGCCATCACTGAATTTCTCACTGCAGAGAAAGAAACTGTGGGGAATATTCAGAAACGCTTGTGCAAAATCTACAGAGTATACGCTGTTGACAGAAGTACAATTAGTTACTGGGTACGGAGGGTGAGGTCATCAGAAGGGAGTTCGGCAGAGCTCCGTGATTTAAAGTGTTTGGGAAGACCATCCACAGCTGTCGCACCCTCGCACCCTGACATGTTATAGCAAGCTGCTGTTGTCATTCGCAAGGGCAGATGCATTATGCTTTGACAGTTGGCGCTGCATCTGTCAATCAGCAAAGGAAGTGTGGATGCAATTATCTGCACTCGTGGATATTCAAAAGTGTGTGCAAGATTGGTCACACTGTGTCTAATGGTGGATCACAAATCATACAGAAAAAACATTTGTCTTGATTGGTTTCAATGGCCTTCTTGTCCCAGATTGTGACAGGTGACGAAACCTGGGTTCACCATTTTGAGACCGAAACAAAATGACAGTCAGTGGAATGGCGCCATTCCCACTCCCCACAAAAGAAAAAATTTGAAGCAACTGCTTCTGGCAGTAAGGTCACGATAACAGTGTTCTGAGACTGTGAAGATATGATTCGCGTTAACATGATGCGAAGAGGTGGTACCACTAATGCAGAAGCATATGTCAACACATTAACAAAACTCAAGATGTGCTTCCAGTGACTTCAGCACCACAGCAACCAAGGAGATGTTTTGCTGCAAACATGATAATGCTTGGTCCCACAAAAGTCTGAGGACTGCTGAACACATCACAAAACAGGATTGGACTGTGGTGCCCCACCCACCCTACAGTCCTGACCTAGCACCCTCTGACTTCTACTTGTTTGGGCCATTAAAGGATGCCATTCGTGGAACACATTTTGAGGATGATGAGGTGGTAATTCACACAGTGAAACACTGGCTCCATTGCAAGGACAAGGATTGGTACGGATAGGGCATACACGCCCTTGTTTAGCAGTGGAGGAAGTCCACAGAATGGGATGGATGTTACTTGGAAAAATAGGGTGTGCAGTCAAACACCATTCTTTCGTGTGTGTTCAATAAATAATTGTTGAAGAAAAACAGGACAGTGCATTATTTTCTGGACAACCCTCGTACTTTTCCTTACAGCACTGGCTTAATACCACTGAGGAGCGTGTCATATTGTTGGCTACAGGTGATTCTGAATGACAGGTGGCAGATCCTCCTTCCACACTCTGCCAGGCATTCTATAGATCCTCCACACTGCACACTGCACACTGGGGAATGTGCAGAATGAAGGCATTACCATGATGCCATGTGCACTGGCCTGAGATTGACAGTGCCATAGAATGACGAATGCACCATCTGGAACCACCATGCCTGAGCCCACAACCAGTCAGCCCCAGCACAGAGGTTCAGTGCTTGGCCATGCCCTGAAAACTGCTGGCAAAAGACACACGCTGATTTTGCTCATCCACTGTGAGTAGCAATGTGATTGATTGTTGCCAGTGCCTTCTAATTTACCACATATTGTACGGATGGCTACAACTACTACGGCAGCTACTATTCACACCTTGTTCAACATATTTGCAACAGAGCATTCTCCACCCTCGTTTTCAACAACTGCCGTCAGTTCACGAAATCTGCATTTCAGGATTTTATTTGGCGGAATGGCATTGAGCATCTGACCACATCCCTTTCCATCCTGCATCCAATTCAGAAGCCAAGCAGATGTTCAGGACATTCAAGATGCAGATTCACAAGTTACTGATGACAGGTGACACCAGAGAAGCACTAATCAGCTTCTTTCCCACCTACTGGTCCACCCCCATGAATGGACACAGCTTGGCTGGAATTCTACACAGACACAGACCCCACACCCTGTTCAACTTGCTGTATCCAACTCTACACGCCATTGCCCTAGTGCACAGCCATATTGCTGTAAGGGCATCCATATCTGGACTCTCACTTTCAGCTGCAACCACAAGAGGACCTGTGGCATTGGCAGTGGCAATAAGAGGAGGTAGGTGTTCAAGGTTAAGATGGGCATTTTGTGATGGCCCCTCCTGCCCTTCCACCCACTGGTGATTTGGGTAACCCCGTCCCTCCCCCACCAAAGGAACCAGCCAGCCCACCCGCTTACCTCTTACTACTACAACCTCTCCACTCACGTTAAGTGTCAGCAGGAAAGAGAGCTACTGGAGGTCAAACCCCTTTCTCCCCTTAGCCAATATTGGCTTCCAAACCCATCACTGTTGGCAACATACCCTCACCATCAGAAGAGGTTGTCCATTATCAGCTGATGGTTCCCATGTAGACTGACATATTGGTCCCACCTCTGCCACATCTAGCACCCACTCCCCTGTGGGCTGGCCCAAGCTGCATCCCAGGCTCTGTCAGCCAGCCAGGACTCTCAAAGACAATGTCGTCTCACACCACAGCCTCTCACAATGACGACACACTGTGGGCTTTTTTTTGGTGGGGATTCCTGCATCTCCTTCTCCCCTTCCTCAATGAAGTTTGCACAGGAGGGATCATTTTTAGCCGTATGTAACAGTTAAAAGGGGGAGATATTTAGTATCCAACAGTGATCCAGATTCCCTGCCTATCCCATATCAATAGAGAGAATACGTCAGAGATACTTAGGCTCCAGGCAACAACGCAACTTGCACTGAACAGGGTGCATCCACTACAACAAGAATGTGAGATGGCACTGCCCTCTGATGAGTGTTTACTGCTAAATACTGAGCCCAGCTATTGCAGCCAGTGTCCTGATAGTCACTGAAGCCTTAGTTATGTGCCACTAGATACCAAAGTTTTGATCTTGCCTGATTTATGTCTGTGGTTTAGATTTCTCCCTGCCTGCTTTGTTCCATTTTTCAATCAGTCAATTTTCAAGTTCTTTAATATTGTACATTCTTAGTCTTTGGTATATCCCTATTTGCATCTCATTGCTAATCCCATATAACTTTAATCTCACCTTTAACAGAAATTGCTACTTACAGCTTAAAAGGGCATCTTATTTGCTAATACAAATGGTCATCCTTCAGTTACTTACTTGCATTTCCCATTTGCCTTTTCCTCCAAACAAACTATTTTCAATGTCCTAAAGGCTTGAAGTTTGATCTCAGTTTTCTGTTTATCAAATTTGTTGTGATTGCTCCAATTTAGGTAAGGGGGAGTATGAAGTAATGTTATAGTATCTCATTGTATATATGTATAAGAGATAACGTAATTTGTAACTAACTGACAGCATCATCTTTAGACAATTTGGATTCCACAAGATGCATTTGTTTTATAAACAAAATGTTTGTAATACTGGTTGAATTACTTTCATACAGTAATATATACAAAAAGTGGCTGCACCAATATACTAGTAATCAACAGCACAACAGTTTATAAGGAGGTGAATTCATGCACAAATTAAATATTAGGAAGTTTGGACACCCTACATACTAATCGATATTTAAAAGCTTAAACACAATAACAAAAAGCATTAAACATAACATCACTTTTTCTCGTGTCTGTATAATACCTATATTATAAATCACTACTAGCAACTTAAAGATACTTGGAAAACTGAAAATAATTAAGAAATGTACAAAAATATACAGAAAATATTGCAGGGAAGCATTTTTAACACACAACTGGAAATAAACCATGACAAAAATTAATATGCCACTACTACCCAACACAAAAATCAACAATAGCAGCTTGACCTGCATAAACCTAATAAGGTTGGAAAAGAAAGAACATTCACAAAATGGAAACATTCAAATATCTGTTTCAAGAACAAAAGATATAGATACAAGCACACAAAAATATAAGAACTGGCCAAAAGAAACAAAATGACAACAACTGCAGTGTTCAATTAGGATTGTGAAAAGTCTATACACACATGGGAACTGAACTATTTCACAGCTCTCTCATATATTTAACACACCAGGATCAGGCATATGCAATGAATTGTACTTTTCAGAGTCAACCAAATGAAGCTTCAGATGCAGACTCCTTGAACTTACAAAAAATCAAGGCTCTGTTAAAGGATAAATGTGAACATCTAACCAAATTACGCAATGATCATAACACTGGCATCACAGCTTTAAAATGCACTCACTTGTATGGAGGCCATTAAGAATTAAGAAGAGATTACAGTACATTCTATAATACGGAAACTCCTGCCAACCACTATGAATCCATTGCATATGGAAAAACTCTTAGTGGCAGAAATTTAGCTTCAAGTTTGAAAATGGAGGGAAACTGTTGACACAGAAAGAAGTATACAATCTATACCAAAGTTTTGATGCTGATGTAAAGAACACACTTCAGTCAATCATTTTTCACAAAGAAACACCAATCTTGATCTGGTATTCAACTCAACTGACAATCAAAATCTATTGCTGCATCACCAAATAATGGTTTTAAGCTTGGTGCTTACAATGTTCAATGTCAGTGCAGGCTGCAGTACAATGAGCAGATACTACATTGCATTCTGCAACACTGCTAGGAGCAAACAAGGTACATTCATCTTTGACAGAAAGATAATTTGGTAGTTATTTAACACAGTTCAGATGAAATCTGTATATGGACAAAATATAGTACATTCAGGTGTTGTTCCTTAAAGAAAATAATTTAAAATCAGCATTACACAGGTTTTTAACATGGTCGGCTCTGAAAATTTTTTATGGCTGCTTACAATTCACTATTCATCTCACAAAATATTAAGAATACACCATACCCACAGGTCTAGGACCCCACCCCCCTCCTCCCCCATACAAAGCATCGTATGGGCACCCTCGCCAAGATCACACCACCCCTGCTAAGATCCATTAAGTTTTCATAAAGAAAATGCTCACAAATTCCTCTTTCAACATCAGGGCAGGACAATGCATAAACAAATTCTTAACAGCAAAGAATGGGTTACCTTAGTGCACAAGTGTGTGTGTGTGTGTGTGTGTGTGTGTGTGTGTGTAGAAAAGCAGACCAGTCTCACAAAGAACATGCCTACAAACTGTTCCTCCAACATCAGAATTTCTCAAAGTTTTGTACTGATTCCAATGCTGAAATTTGACTTCTTGTCTATCCATGAAGTTTCATGTTTCATAAAAATTGCAATTGAGTGACTTGTCTGACACCAAAAGTGTCAAAATTTGCTGCACTCATCAACTATCATTAACTGCTTGAACTACTGTAATAGAAAAAGGAGAGAACAACCTGTTCAAGAATCCTCAAATTTATACTGCAATAATAAGTAAGTACACTCACGAAAGCCACCTAACACAAGTGTGAATTCCTTTTTAACTGAATCCAACAGATCAACATGAACTGTTATGAAGAAAAGTTAAATCATAACTTTAAGATTAAATACTGTGGCCTTGGCCTTTATTAAATTTGAATTTCTCCCTAACTAACAAAAAGTATTTTGAAAACATCAGTTAAAAACTCAAGCTGAAGAAACTAGTTAGTAGTTCATGGGCAGCTGATGCATCTATTTCTATATACATCAACTAGGTGTCTACTTCTATATTCATGGACTAGATGTCAAAGGTGGGCACTGTGATATCATAGAGCTCACCTTTGACACCTAGTCGATGAATACTGTGCCCCAATCTGGTTATGTAAATGCTATACTAAAGCAGTTTACTTTCATCACCAGGATTCTTGTAGAACACTGAAGTCAACCTCTATCCCATGGTGCTATGCAATTAGCGGAAACCTGCCTTCACAACTCAGATAACAGGTAGTTAACAATAAGGAAACTGAAAAACTTGCATCCCCACACCATTCACAATGCCTCCCAACCAAAAGGTCCCAGAAAACCTACCTACAAACTGGCTTGGGTCTAGAAATACAGTACGGCAAAGATATGATAGATACTCTCAGCACTGAGAAAGAATAATGCCAGAGATAGAACACAGCTCCAATTAATCATCACAGTGTCTCAGACGCCTGTAACAAAAATAATAGAAGTAAAGCTGAGAAAAAAGATATACACATTTCTGCATCCAAAATGAAGTACGTGACAAACATCGTTAATGTGTCACAATCACTAGAAACGGACTCTAGAAGGGTCAATAAAGTTCAAGAATTCAAATATATCGTAGAAATGATTCAAATCAATGGATTAAAAAAGAAGTAAATAACTTCAGAGCCCACAAGATAGAGGCTGTGTACCAACTCTCCTAGTAAAAAGTCAGTCTCCATAAACACAAAAGTTAAGCACTGTAATGGTGTAGTATTCTCTAAAGCATCCTCATAACAGAATGCATTGCTTTAAATAGGAGAAATGGAGAAAAAAGGAAAAATACCTTTAAAAAATTCTCATACAAAAAACAGATGAAAATGGAAAATATGTACACTACTTAGGTGTAACGAAGAACTCATTTAGGAAATTTCTCAAACTTTCAGCCAAAAAAAAAAAAAAAAAAAAAAAAAAAATAGGCCACTTTCTTTGGACTTATAGAAAGAATGGAGGAAAGCAGACTAACGTAACAAATATTCTAATATTTAAAATTTTTTATAAATAATAAAAACCAGATCAATATAACTCAATGCTTTGGAGGAAGACATCCAAATCAGAGAACGTCAGAATCAAAGGTTCTCAAGAGAGGAAAAAAGTATAGTAGACTCTACATCGAAGAACAGAGAAACTAAAGAGTGAAAAACATTGGGAAGAAAGAAGTGAAAAGAAATCACAAGTAGTTGCCCTCCATGTGGCCCATATTTGGCCAAATTTCTTCCTTTTTTTGGGGGGGGAATGGGGGGGATGAGGGAGGTTGGGGAGGGAGGGTGTAGGTAAGACTTTCCTCAATCTATGTTGGTTTGAACACCACAGTAGTTTACTAGGCATAATCCAGCTGGAAGTAGTATGCCCTTGCCTTATTAGAACTGTTCAACAGATTAAATTATAAGAGGACATACAATATGAAATGGAGTTAGAAGCACAGCACAACTTGGCATGTTCTGCATACAGAAATGATGGCCAGAGGTGAAAGAGGCAAGAAGTGTCAAAAAATAAATCCTGACTGAGGATGGAAACCAAGATTGTTGTATTTATAGTCTGATACTTATGCAGCATCAAACCATCATGTCACACTGTTATAATAAAGGGATTTAATTTTAATGAGAATATGTGACAATGAATTGTGCATGTCACATGCAATGCACTATTGTATAAATTGGGACCCCACAATTTTTGTCTGTATGACTGTGGAGCTTGTGAACATAATATTGAACATCCAGTCCAGAAGTGGCCTCAACAAAAACATACTGGAATGCTCCAAACAGTTTATATTAACATAGTGAGCAGCCAATGGGCTGTAGACTGCTAGGTGAAGATCTATGATCAAAGTCTCCATTTTGTACTTTGTAGTACTGTTGTTTTCTGTCAAGCCATTGATTTCTCACACACACAAGAAACAGAATTGAAACTGTTAGTTGTTCAATGCTGTATACATATATTATTTCTCATAAAATCCTAGTTTCACAAGATTTTACTGGTGAAATAGCTGTACAAATGGAACATTCCATAAGCACATTAATTTCTGTTTTCAGTATAGAGATAGAATGCATTTTCTATTTAGTTTTGTACAATGTTTTGTGATACTCAGTTGCTTTGACATAATTAAGTAAAGACTAATCATGGCAGTTATCAAACTGCACTTAAAGAAATATATGGCATTTCATTATTTCTAAATACGAGGGTGGTTCAGAAAGTAACCTCCGATTGGTCACAGTGCGGGTTGTGGGGGGAGTAGCGACGCCATCTGTGCGTTCACGCACTCAACAGGTCAGTCGGCATCAAGCCGTGGTCGAGTGAACGTCGTACCTGCGCTAGTTTAGTTTTTGTGGCAGTTTGAAATGTGTGCTGCAATAGAAAACCCCGCCAAATGTGAAGTGCGTGCTGTCATAAGGTTTTTTACAGCCAAAGGATATTCTGCAGCAGCTATTCATCGTGAGCTTTGTGCTGTGTACGGACCAAGACTTATGAGTGAAGGAGTTGTCCGTGAATGGGTACGTTTATTTGAAAGTGGACGAGAAAACGTTCATGATGAAGAGAGGAGTGGTAGACCATCATTGGTGACTGAAGAACTCGTTCAGACAGTTGATGCAAAAGTTCGTGAAAATCGACGTTTCTCAATGTCGGAGTTGTCTACTGGTTTTCCACAGATTTCTAAGACTCTCTTGTACGAGATAGTGACAGCAAGATTGGGTTACCGTAAGTTCTGTGCACGATGGGTGCCCAAAATTCTTACCGACCACCACAAAACTCAAAGAATGGCCTCTGCATTAGACTTTCTGTCACGTTATGAGGACGAAGGAGAACCATTGTTAAACAGAATCGTGACCGGTGACGAAACCTGGATTAAGTACGTGAACCCTGAGACAAAAGAACAATCAAAGATGTGGGCACATTCAAATTCGCCTACCAAACCAAGAAAAGCCTCGCAAGATTTTTCTGCCAGAAAACTGATGGCAACGGTGTTTTGGGATGCCAAAGGGGTGTTGTTGGTTGAATTCATGGAACGTGGTACGACCATTAATCAAGACGTGTACTGTGAAACAATAAAAAAGTTACGACGGGCTATACAGAACAAACGCCGTGGTATGCTGGCTTCCGGTATCGTTTTTTTGCACGATAACGCCCGTCCTCACTCTGCTCGCAGAACAACGGCCCTTCTTGAGTCCTTCAAGTGGGACGTTATCAACCATCCACCTTACAGCCCAGACCTGGCGCCAAGTGATTATCACCTCTTCATGCATTTGAAGAAATGGCTCGGGTAACAGCAGTTTGATGACGACGAAGAGCTCAAAGATGCGGTCACAGGCTGGCTCCAGGCACAAGCGGGTGATTTTTATGCAGAAGGAATTTCAAAGCTTGTGAAGAGATATGATAAGTGCCTCAATCGCTATGGAGACTATGTAGAAAAATAGTGCAAAGATGTAGTTGTAAGATGTATATATTAAAATATTTTTATTTAACTTGGTGTATTTTTTTAAATCAACCGGAGGTTACTTTCTGAACGGCCCTCGTATATGAACTGAATGCACTAGCTTCATTGATTATTGTTCAATAAAAACAGCGTGTGCAAGAATTTCTTGCAATGTGAAATAGATGTTTTGAAGTCTTCAGCTGACTGTTACAACGCACTTAGGAAGAACCTAGGTTAACAGAGCATGACAATTCCTTCACTCACTTGGATTCCAAAGGAGATTTCATTATCCAAGCTGGCAAACTACTCTGAACCATTATGATGTAACAATGTTCCATAACATACAAATGAGTACTTATTAATTTTTCATAACAAATTCAAATAATATTGTTGAACAACTTATCCTCTCACCTCCACTGTGAGCTCCTTGCTTTTGATTCAGTAGTGCTAAGATCTTGACCTAGAGGAGACTGGATACTCAAAAAGTAACGTATGTCAGAAGCCTCAGACTCTGATTGTGGTAGCCTAATGATCAAGCATCAAACATGAACAGAAGCAAATAAAGGAAATTAGCTTTAGCACAGACTAAACAAGGAAAACATAAAAATACAAATAACAAAACATCAATGTACCAGAAGCTGATAATAAGTAATTTAAATTATAGTGTTACCATATTATTTTAAAATCTTCACTATACTTGAGCTATATATAGCACTGAGAAGTTAATCACATGCAGCGGATGTTCCTCACATACCATGAAAAAAGATAACACAGCTTACTGTTTCCCATTAAAGGAAAATCCCTTACCCATTGGCAAGAGCCATTTGCTACACTAATACTGCCAACCAACTGCAAGCAGTTTATTGAATTTTGAGTGTGTATGTTCAACATCCAACGTAAGTATAGCAAAG
Source organism: Schistocerca americana (assembly GCF_021461395.2). NCBI lineage: Eukaryota > Metazoa > Arthropoda > Insecta > Orthoptera > Acrididae > Schistocerca > Schistocerca americana. The sequence continues at coordinate 132,448,096 of NC_060123.1, read as the reverse complement.
GATTATCAATAAGGTACAAAGCAGTCCTCAAAATAACACATACCATAACATATTTTGCAAGATCAATTTGCACCAGGATAATATGATTTTGTGAGCTGAAATACGTAAAACCACTAAAATTATAATTTTGTAAATCATTTAACATGTGACAATTTTCTATCTTATATTGGTTGTGACATAACTGAGGACATTTAGAATGAAAGGAAAGAAATGACACGAAATACTATTTGTGACATCAAAGAAATATGTACTTACAGCAGTTGGGATTAAAACAATTCGACCATCGCTGACAAGGACAAAAATTTAAAACGTTACTTCACTTCTAGATCAGAAAATGATTTCATTAAAATGGAAATTCCTGGATGGAGCAAAACATAAAATAAGTGAAAGGCAACCATTACCCTATGGTGGCTGATGTGTACAGCTTAGAAACACATAACAGTAAACAGTATTCACACTAACTTTTAAACTCTTGTTCATTTTCTAGTAGAAGTACACACAATCACACACGTAACCACACAGACATCCAAAAGCACTCTCTGGTGGCCACAATGAGGTTGAATATTGATCACTGAAAGCAGTTGACTGAGTTGTTGGAGGTGGGGAGGGGGCTGAGGAGGACACAAGGATGGGGTAGTGTAAAGAGGTAGGTCTTCTACAAGTACATCTACATGGATACTCTACAAATCAAATTTAAGTGCCTGGCAGAGGGTTCATCTAACCACCTTCACAATAATTCTCTATTATTCCAATCTCGCACAGCGTGCAGAAAAAACGAATAGCTGTATCTTTCTGTGTGAGCTCTAATTTCCCTTATTTTATTATGATGATCATTTCTCCCTATGTAGGTCAGCGTCAACAAAATATTTTCCCATTTGGAGGAGAAAGTTTGTGACTGAAATGTTGTGAGAATATTCCACCACAACAAAGAAAGTTTTTGTTTTAATGATGTCCACACCAAATCCTATATCATTTCCATTACACTCTCTCCCCTATTTCGTGATAATACAAAACATACTGCCCTTTGAATTTTTCAATGTACTCCATCAGTCGTATCTGATAAGGATCTCACACTGCACAGCAGTATTCTAAAAGAGGATGGACAAGCATAATGTGGGCAGTCTCTTTAGTGAATCTGTTAAAATTTCTAAGTGTCTTGCCTATAAGATGCAGTCTTTGGTTAGCCTTCCCCACAACATTTTCTAAGTGTTCCTTCTAATTATAATTCCTAAGTATTTAGGTGAATTTATGGCCTTTAGATTTGACTGATTTATCATGTAATTAAAGTTTAATGGATTCCTGTTAGCACTCATACGGATGACCATAGATTTTTCGTTATTTCAGGTCAATTGCCAATCTTTACAACTGGAGACTCCACAGCTGTTCAAATGAAATGAGTACAGAGGGTAGGGTAAAAAAGAGATATAGAAAAAAGGAGAGGGTGAAAATTGAGAGGAAGGTAGAGAGAAATGCATGGGAATGGTAAGGGAGGGAAAAGCATTGCTCGTGAAAAACTCAGCTTGCCCTTTTCTCACATGATATACTGAGAACGACGGATGAAGGGCAACAAGCAAATTCCATATTTCTAGATTTCTGGAAACCATCTGACATGGTTTCTGATTGTAGGCTGTTAATGAGGGTATGAGCATATGGAATAAGTTCTTAAATAATAGAACCTAGTGTGTTGTCCTTGACCATAAGTATTCATCAGTGACAAGGGTAACTTCATAAGTGCTCCAGGGAAATGTGATAGGAGCACTGCTGTTCTCTATATACACTGCTGTTCTCTATATACGTAAATGATTTGGCACACAGGGTGGGTAGCAATTTGCACTTGTTTGCTGATAATGCTATGGTGTAAAGTAACTTGTTGAAGTTGAGTGACTGTAGGAAGATACGAGACAACTTAGACAAAATTTCCAGTTGGTGTGATGAATGGCAGCTAGCTGCTAGCCCTAAATAATAAAAAATGTAAATTAATGCAGATAAGTAGGAAGAACAAACTTGTAATGTTTGGATACAGTATTATTAGTGTCCTGCTTGACACAATCAATTTGTTTAAATATCTGGCCATAGCATCGCAACACAGTATGAGGTGGAACGAGCATGTGGAAACTGTGATACTGATGGCAAATGGTCAAACTTGGTTTATTGTGAGAATTTTAGGGAAGAGTGGTTCACCTGTAAAGGAGACCACATATAGGACGCTAGTGCAACCTACTCTTGAGGTCTGTATCAGGTCAAACTGAAGGAAAACATTGAACCAATTCAGAGGCAGGCTGCTAGATTTGTTACCAGTAGATTCGAACAACACGTAAATGTTATAGAAATGCTTCAGGAACTCAAATGGGAATCTCTGGAGCGAAGGCAACATATTTTTCGAGAAACACTATCGACAAAATTTAGAGAATCGACATTTGAAGCTGACTGTTGCATGATTGTACTGCCACCAACATGCATGGCATTCAAGGATGATGAGGACACAATACTAGAAATTAGGATTCATACGGAGATGTACAGACAGTCATTTTTCTCTCACTATTTGCGAGTGGAATAGGAGGGGAAATGACAAGCAGTGCTATAGGGTACCCTCCACCAGGCATTGCACGGTGGCTTGCACAGCATCGATGTAGATGTAGTAGGAAGGGTGGGAGAGGGGGAGGGAGAGGCAGAGAGGGGAGGACAGGGGAGAGAGGGAGAGGCAGAGAGGGGAGAGAAGAAAAGGCAGAGCGGCAGAGAGGGAGAGGCAGAGGCAGAGGCAGAGGCAGAGGCAGAGAGAGGCAGAGGCAGAGGCAGAGAGAGGCAGAGGCAGAGGCAGAGAGAGGCAGAGAGGGAGGGGGAGAGAGGGGGAGAGAGGGGGAGAGAGGGGGAGAGAGGGGGGAGGGGGGAGAGTGGGGGAGAGGGGAGGAGAGGGGAGGAGAGTGGGGGAGAGGGGAGGAGAGTGGGGGAGAGGGGGGAGAGGGGGGAGAGGGGGGAGAGGGGGGAGAGGGGGGAGAGGGGGGAGAGGGGGGAGAGGGGGGAGAGGGGAAGAGAGGGGTGGAGAGGGGAAGAGAGGGGAGGAGAGGGGAAGAGAGGGGAAGAGAGGGGAGGAGAGGGGAGGAGAGGGGAGGAGAGGGGAGGAGAGGGGAGGAGAGGGGAGGAGAGGGGAGGAGAGGGGGAGAGGGGGGGGAGAGGGGGGAGATGGGGGGAGATGGGGGGAGAGGGGAGGAGAGGGGGCAGAGGGAGAGAGGGGGTGAGGGGGAGAGGGGGGTGAGGGGGAGAGGGAGTGGGAGAGGGGGAGAGCGGGAGAGGGGGAGAGCGGGAGAGGGGGGAGAGCGGGAGAGGGGGAGAGCGGGAGAGGGTGAGAGCGGGAGAGGGTGAGAGCGGGAGAGGGTGAGAGCGGGAGAGGGTGAGAGCGGGAGAGGGTGAGAGCGGGAGAGGGTGAGAGCGGGAGAGGGTGAGAGCGGGAGAGGGTGAGAGCGGGAGAGGGTGAGAGCGGGAGAGGGTGAGAGCGGGAGAGGGTGAGAGCGGGAGAGGGTGAGAGCGGGAGAGGGAGGTGCAGAGAGGGAGATGCAGAGAGGGAGGGGCAGAGAGGGAGGGGCAGAGAGGGAGGGGCAGAGAGGGAGGGGCAGAGAGGGAGGGGCAGAGAGGGAGGGGCAGAGAGGGAGGGGCAGAGAGGGAGGGGCAGAGAGGGAGGGGCAGAGAGGGAGGGGCAGAGAGGGAGGGGCAGAGAGGGAGGGGCAGAGACGGAGGGGCAGAGAGGGAGGGGCAGAGAGGGAGGGGCAGAGAGGGAGGGGCAGAGAGGGAGGGGCAGAGAGGGAGGGGCAGAGAGGGAGGGGCAGAGAGGGAGGGGCAGAGAGGGAGGGGCAGAGAGGGAGGGGCAGAGAGGGAGGGGCAGAGAGGGAGGGGCAGAGAGGGAGGGGCAGAGAGGGAGGGGCAGAGAGGGAGGGGCAGAGAGGGAGGGGCAGAGAGGGAGGGGCAGAGAGGGAGGGGCAGAGAGGGAGAGGCAGAGAGGGAGAGGCAGAGAGGGAGAGGCAGAGAGGGAGAGGCAGAGAGGGAGAGGCAGAGAGGGAGAGGCAGAGAGGGAGAGGCAGAGAGGGAGAGGCAGAGAGGGAGAGGCAGAGAGGGAGAGGCAGAGAGGGAGAGGCAGAGAGGGAGAGGCAGAGAGGGAGAGGCAGAGAGGGAGAGGCAGAGAGGGAGAGGCAGAGAGGGAGAGGCAGAGAGGGAGAGGCAGAGAGGGAGAGGCAGAGAGGGAGAGGCAGAGAGGGAGAGGCAGAGAGGGAGAGGCAGAGAGGGAGAGGCAGAGAGGGAGAGGCAGAGAGGGAGAGGCAGAGAGGGAGAGGCAGAGAGGGAGAGGCAGAGAGGGAGAGGCAGAGAGGGAGAGGCAGAGGGGGGGGAGAAGCAGTGAGTGGGGGAGGCAGATAGGTGAGAGGAAGAGAGGGGGGAGGGGGAGGGAGAGGCAGATAGGTGAGAGGAAGAGAGGGGGGAGGGGGAGGGAGAGGCAGAGAGGGGAGGGGGGAGAATGTCTCCTTGGGGGAGGAGAGGGAGTGGTGGGAGAATGCGGACACAATCTGGACAAGGAAGATGTTGTGTAGACAGAAGAGAGAAGGAAAAGATATGGTAGGCCAGTGGGAATAGGTTAGTGAAGGTTTAGGTCAGGGGGATTGAGAGAGTGCAGGATATGCTAGAGAAAATCCCAACCTGAGTAGTTAAGAGAAACCTGTGGAGGATGGGATTATCCAAATGGTTTGCAAAGTCATGCAGCTGTTGAAGTCATTTGGGATGTCCTGTGCAGCATGTTCGGCAATTGACTGGTCGAGTTTGTGGTTCGCCATAATTTGGTTGTAGTCATTCATGCAGGTAAACAGTTGGTTACTTATCATACCCGTACAATAATTGCAGCATAGCTGATATATAACATGACTGTTTTCACACTTGGCCCTGTCTTTTACTGAGTAGAAAATGCCTGCAATTGTGGTAGGAGGTAGTGGACAGGTGTATGGGGGCAGCTTGTGCACTTGGGCTGACTACAAAACAGTGACCCATTATGGCGAAGGATTGGTAACAGGATGGAATAGGGATATTGAGTGGGTGGAGGGACACCACTTGGGTGATGTCAGTATGATTTTGGGTAGAATATCCTTCATCTCAGGGCATGATAGAGGTAGCTGAAGCCCCAGTGGATGATGTAGTTGAACTTTTCAAGACCAGGCTGATACCGGTTGATCAGAGAGGTACTGGTTGGTGGAGAGTTAACATGTTTACTGGTGTCAGAAGAGTAGATGGCACGGGAGATTTGCCTTTTGATAAGATGGATAGTATACTGTCTTCAGTAAAAGTTCTGGTAATGTAACTGATGTATTTTGACAACTCCTGCCCTCCAATGCAGATGCAGCATCCACAGGTGGTAGGGCTGTAAGGAAGCGACTTTTCGACATGGAACAGATGACAGCTGTCAAAGTGGTGGTACCATTGTCAGTTGGTGCACTACATATGAACAGTTGTATTTATGGATCCATTTGACAGTCAGAGGTGGCTTGTTGAGTTCAGAAGGTCCAGGTGAAGTCGATATGAGAAAAGATACTGAGGTAATGGAGTTAGAGCACAGGCTGTTCCTGCATTAATTTCAGATCCCGAAAATGTCATAAATCAATCTCAACCAAACAAGGGGTTTTAGGAGTCTACTGGATGGGAAGAATTTCTCCAGATGGCCCAAAAATAAATTTGCATGGGATGATGCCAGATGAGTTCTTATGGCAGTACTTATCACAAATTTGTTTATAGATCTGGCCTTTTAAAGTGAAATAATTGTGAGTCAGGATGTAGTTGACTATGAGGATTAGGAAAGAGGTGGTGGTTTTGGTATCAGGAGGAAATTGGGAAAGGTTGTGGTCCATGACCTAATGTTATTTTTCAACTCAATTAGCTACCTTCATAGATGTCTACCTCCACCTCTAAGATCACTTCATAAATGCATTTGCTGTAACACGTGCACCAGCCACCAACAGCACCTCCACTCTGACACCGGTTACCCGTTCCTCATCGAAACAACTATTCCTTACAGCGTTGCCATCTGAGAATGTCGCATCTTCTTGGACAGCAAGAGTAATTGAAATGTGGTGATAACATTACCAGAGCATTTACTGACTAACAATATCCTGCCCAGCTCATACATGAACAAATCTCCCATGGCATCTGCTTCTCTGACACCACTAAACCTGTTAAACAGGCACTGACCAGCACTCCTCTGATCACCCAGTTCACTCTCCCCTAGAAAAACTCAACCAATTCCATCAAAATGGCTTCAACTATCTTGTGCCATGCCCTGAAATGAAGGACGTCCTATCCAAAATCCTACCCACATCACCCAAAGTAGTGTTCTGCTGACTACCCAACCTATAGAATACCCTTCTCCATCCCTATTCCAATCCTACACCCATTTCTGCACCCCATGGGTCATTCCTTTTTGACTGCCCTAGGTGCAAGGCCTGTCCCCCACACCCATCCATCATCCTCTATTACATTTCCTACCCAGAGAAGCTGAGGCTATGTGCAAAAGCGGCCACGTTACGTACCCGCTATGCTGCAATTACTGTGCAGCATTCCACGTGGGAATATTAACCAACTGTCTACTCTCATGAATGGCCACTGCCAGCTATGACACACTGTATCTTGACCATCCAGTTGCTGAACAAGCTGCACACCACAACATAAATGACTTCAACAGCTGCTTCACAATGTGTGCCATTTGGATCCTCTATCCCTGGGCGAGTTTCTCCGAATTATGCAGGTGGGCAGTGTGTCTTCAGCATACCCTGACCTAAACCTCCACTTACTTGTTTCCCACTGCCTCACTGCGTTTTTTCCCTTTTGCCTTGACCACTTCTTCCCTGTTCATATCATGTACAGCCTTCTCCTACCGCTCGCCACCCCCCCTCCCCCCACCCAATGTCCAAGCACACTATATCTCTCTCTCTCTCCCCCCCCTCCTCTCCATTCTCACCCCAACCCCTTTCTCCTTATCCCCTCCCTGTCTCCCTCTACATCTTGACTTTCCTCACCTTTATCAGCCTCTCTCCCTTTTCCTGTACCTCTTTTCACTCTACCCTTTGTAAACCTTTGTCTTGTGCAGCAGTGGGGCACCTGTAGTGTTGCTACCCAGTTTTATCTGAAACTTGTGGGAATTTGTAAGAAAGCTGCCATGGAGCAATGCATTAGCTATTGCTGGCTCATAAGTGCAATGTGACAACGTATCAGTTGTAGCAACATGTATGCAACAAAAGGATTGCAAGACGGGCTAGCTGTACTCACTGAAACCTGCACCACACAGTGGTAATAGCTAAGAGGCAGGTGTTATTACCACACCAGGGCAATAACCATTTTAAGGCAAATTCATTTGGGATCCAGTAGCACCACCATGACATCATGACCACAGTAGTCAACAAGCCGACTGGGCACCGCCAGCTGCAACTATGGGCTTGAGACTGGACTGGGACAGCTACCTCCCACTCTGAGTCCATCTTGTGGGACTCGGTGCCTCAGCATCGCCACCCTGCTGCCTATGCCTGCTGCTGCTGCTGCTGCTGCCAGACTCCATTCAGCGGGCAGCGGGTCATGTCCTGTGCACAGCAGTCTCCCCTTGTCACCAAGGTGGACAGAAGTTGGGAAACAGTGGATGCGAGTTGGGACTGAGATGCAGGGTCATTAGTGTTCTACAGCTGAATGCAGTCACAGCACAAGGTGGAGGGCAGTGGTGATGGCAGGAGCTTGGCTGAGTCAAAGTTCATTGGATTGCTGCCTGCCTGAAATCTGCATCACAGGGCATGGACACTTGCACCACTTCATTGGGGCCAAAGGTAGGCATTCACAGCCCATCGCTGGCTCGCCAAGCGGAATTAGGGCATGTCTGTCTCATGCTGAAAACAATGAGATGTGTAATTGAGGTCTAATAAAAATTATTGCTTTCCACCATTCTATACAGTGGTGTCAGGACAGCCAACATCGCTGCTGCCAGTGGTCAATGGAAGGAGAGGATATTGTCAGTTGGAGGTGCCTTCAAAGGATAGATCAAACACTGCATATTTAGTACCTTGGGGCTTACAAGCATAGAGGACTGCCATTCGATTTAAAGAATGCACCAGCAATGTTCCAGCATTTGTTAGACAGAGTGTCAAAGTGATTAAAGCCTTGTCAATGTTTACAGTATTTCAATGACATAATTGTTTTTTTAAGTGATATGCAACAACATAGGCAGCAACTGCAGACGTTCTTGAGAGGTTAAGGGCTGCACTTTTAATACTGAGTACTGAGAAGTGTCATTTTGCATTGGAAGAAATAAATTACTTTGCTCCTGTACTTGGTAAGGATGGTGTGAGGACTAATCCGAAATTGAGGTACACTACTGGCCATTAAAATTGCTACACCAAGAAGAAATGCAGATGATAAACTGGTATTCATTGGACAAATATATTACACTAGAACTGACATGTGATTACATTTTCAAGCAAATTTGGGTGCTTAGATCCTGAGAAATCAGTACCCACAACAATCACCTCTGGCCATAATAACAGCCTTGATACACCTGGGCATTGAGTCAAACAGAGCTTGGATGGTGTGTACAGATACAGCTGCCCATGCAGCTTCAACACAATACCACAGTTCATCAAGAGTAGTGACTGGCATATTGTGACGAGACAGTTGCTAGGCCATCATTGACCAGACGTTTTCAATTAGTGATAGATCTGGAGAATGTGCTGGCCAGGGCAGCAGTTGAACATTTTCTGTATCCAGAAAGGCCCAAACAGGACCTGCAACATGCGGTCGTGCATTATCCTGCTGAACTGTAGGGTTTTGCAGGGATCAAATGAAGGGTAGAGCTACGGGTCGTAACACATCTGAAATGTAATGCCCATTGTTCAAAGTGCCGTCAATGCGAACAAGAGGTGACAGACGTGCAACCAATGGCACCCCACACCATCACACCGGATGATACGCCAGTATGGCGATGATGAATACATGCTTCCAGTGTGCATTCACTGCGATGTTGCCAAACACGGATGCGACCATCATGATGCTGTAAACAGAACCTGGATTCATCTGAAAAAATGACGTTTTGCCATTTGTGCACCCAGGTTCATCATTGAGCACACCGTCATAGGCCCTCCTGTCTGTGATGCAGTGTCAAGGGTAACCACAGCCATGGTCTCTGAGCTGATAGTCCATGCTGCTGCAAATGTCGTCGAACTGTTCGTGCAGATGGTTGTTGTCTTGCAAATGTCGCCATCTGTTGACTCAGGGATCAAAACGTGGCTGCACGATCCATCACAGCCATGCAGATAAGATGCCTGTCATCTCGACTGCTAGTGATACGAGGCTGTTGGGATCCAGCACGGCATTCCATATTACCCTCCTGAACCCACCGATACCATATTCTGCTAACAGTCATTGGATCTCGACCAACACGAGCAGCAATATCACGATATGATAAACCACAATTGCAATAGGCTACAATCCGACCTTTGTCAAAGTTGGAAACGTGATGGTACGCATTTCTCCTCCTTACACGAGGCATCACAACAACATTTCACAAGGCAACGCCTGTCAACTGCTGTTTGTAAATGAGAAATTGGCTGGAAACTTTCGTCATCTCAGCACGTTGTAGGTGTCGCCACTGGTGCCAACCTTGTGTGAATGCTCTGAAAAGCCAATCATTTGTGTATCACAGCATCTTCTTCCTGTCGGTTAAATTTCGCGTCTGTGGCACGTTATCTTCGTGGTGTAGCAATTTTAATGGCCAGTAGTGTAGTTGATATGAGATTTTTAAGTACCAGGGACAGCTGAATAGCTACAGCTCTTCACGATTCTCAAGAAGTACTATAGAAAATTTGTGGAAGGATTCATGGATTTAGTGTGGCTGCTTAATACGAAAAAGTGAGTTGTCTGAGGAGTGTCAGAAAGCATTTGACGAGTTAAAGGAAGTATTGACATCAAGTCCAATGTCAGTATTCCCAGATTTATATTTATATTATCATGTGATGTGTCGAACTATGCTCTCAGGTGCATTTTGAACAAAGTTGTCAGTGGAGAAGAATATTCTATTGCTTTTGTGCTGAGACAGTTGAATGGGGCTGAGAGGAATTATTCTACCACAGAGGGAGAGATGCTTAGCCAGGTGTATGGAGTAACATTTTCCAGTGTTGCCTGTACAGAAGGAAGTCTGAAGTAGTGGCTGGCCATGCTGCTATGAGGTGCTTATTAGGTTTGAACACCTGTCAAGCAGACTGACGAGATGGACATTAACACTCAATGGATTTGAGCATGAAGTAATACACAGAGCAGAGAAGAAACACAGAAATGTGGACACACTAAGTGGAAAGGTGGCAGTGATACAAGCACTAGGTCAGGACCTTAGTGAGCAGCAAGCAGCACAGAGAACTGATGGCGTATGTAAGCAGTACAGTAAGCAGCAGCTGTTCAGCACTTGTGACAGGTTATTATGCAAGGCGATGAGATTAGGATAGTGAGTGGTTGTACCAGTGAAGCTAAGGGAAGAGGTGATGAGAGAAATACATGATCACATTTTGGATGGCCATGGAGGGTGCAGAGCAGCAAATCAGAGGATGGCAGAAAAGTACTGGAGGAAAGGAAGAAAAAGTGATGTCCATCAGTATGCCAAGAACTGTGTGCAACGAGCAGATTTGAGTCAAAAATACATAGTGTAGCAGAGATTGTTGGAAGTGATGGAATTTTTTCAGTTTATTGGGGTGAATGTGTTATGACTGTTTGACCAAATTCCAGCAGAGAATCGTTTCATGCTGACTATAGCAGATTATTTTTCTCATTGTATCGATGCACAAGCATTGGTGAACAGACGGATGTTGAGGTTTGGGGTGCCAGAGACTACAATAACGATCAAGGGACGAACTTCATGTCAGACCCAATGAAGGAGTTGTGTCAGTTGTTGGGAATGAAAAAATTAATAACTAGTCCACTTCATACTCAGCCAGATCATAAGACAGGACAGTTCATCAGATGATTGGGAGGATGATTAATTATTATGTTAACTCCCACCATACAGATAGAGATACATATGTATTTGCCTTTTATGGTAAGTGCATATAATTCAAAAGTATAAACCAGCACAAGATTTTCACCATTTGAGGAGGTATGTGGTGAAAAGGTGCCATTGCCAACAGTATGATTAAACAGAAAAGAAGCAGGAATGAAGAGCCAGTCCAAGAGTTTTCAAGAACTGTGAGAGAAGTTTGGAAGAGGGTCCAACAAACGAACACCTGGGCCTTTGAAAGACATGAGGAGACAGTAAAACTTTACCTCAATACAAGGTGGAACCACAAGTGATGTTGTCAAGTCCATATATTCTAAAAGGGAAGCAAAAGAAGATTGTAACAAAGTACCGGGTCCCATCCCAAGTGACTGAAACCATATCACCTGTGAATGTGAAGCTACAATTACCAACAAGGTCAATGATTGTGCATGTTGGACATTTACAACTGTTCAAAAGTGTGCTAGAGTCAATTGCAGGGGGAATATTGGCAGTAACAAAGAAAAGAGCATAAAAAGGAGCAGAGGAGTCAGCAACAGGAGGAAGAACAGGTACCTCACATGCCTTATTCATTAAGGCCAGGAGGTACTCAATGCATTTTATGTTTTTTTTTATGATCCTTGCATTTTTTGTGTAGATTCTTAACATAATTGGGAGTAGGATCATATGTATATGTTAGGGTAAAGGTTATCTCTATTGTGTGAGAGATGCTGATCGGAGACAGCAGATTTCTGGGAGGACGAATGAGGGTAATGGATACTTTCTTCGGGTTGCCATTCAGCAAGGGCTGAAAAAAAATAATGCCAGTTTTGGTGGTGTCGCACCTCTTCTCCTGGGACAGAAGAGGGGCACTGAAAGATCACTGCCTGGCTGGAGGACTTTTGTTTTCCAGGCAGCAGGATTTGGCATTGTCTGTTCACAAGTGGATGTCAAGTTTGCCATTTAATGTATGGGAACTAAGGAACAAAATAAAGAGGTTGGAAGAGGTATTTTCCGGTCTGCAACAGTTAGCAAGCAGTGATGGAGTACTCAGGGAGCTTTCACAGGAACACAAGAAGTTGCTCATAGCGTATGCCCAGTTAAAGGAGCTGGTATAAGAAGTAGTAGGAGAGGCACCACATGAATTGCAGAGGAGAACAAGAGGATGGATAGATGCGGGAGGAAGGATATTCAAGACAATATTTGGGACAGCATATGAGCTGAACTGGACAGCAGAATAGGCAGAAGAGAAGAATTTGTAGATTGGCACTCCACATGGATTGTAAGTTTGGAGAGTAGCATGCCAAACAATACACGCGTGCTTGACAACTAACTAGCCAGTAATAAATTATACAAGAGCACGAGCTAGCATTCTAAACTGGGATTTAAGGTAGTTAAAGCACGGATGACAGTTCTGGATGTAAGAATAATGCTAACAAGATTGTTGCAGTCATCAGACGATAGTATCTGAGAGCCAAGAGTGGAGTTAACGAACTTGCAGGAAGCCATTCATTGGGCACTACATGGGCAATTGGGTCCATGTCCTATCGTTACCTGAGCAGTATCTGAAGGGAAAGAATTAACACTGGAACTACAGATAGTAGCAGTGCCTAGCAGTCGGAACCTGCCTGTCTACCACCATGAAGTAACTCTGGAAGCAAAGATGGATAGTGCGCAGTTGTACATGTCAGTGAAGGTAATGGCGGTGGACAAACACACACTGTTTAGGTTTTACACGGTCCATTCTATCCAAATTTGTGCAGATGAAAGAGGATGGTGTGTTAATGATAGTGGAAGACAGAGATCAGCATACAGTAATGAGCGAGGGAAAGTTACAACAATGTCACACGTGTCATCCTTGTGCAGGAGCCGTGCTAATTTTCTCTGTATCGTTCCAATTTTAGTATATGTACTACCGAAGCGAGTACTACAACAATGCCAAAATGGGATGGGTCATCACATGTCCTACTCACATAGATCCAGATGGGAAGAAACACATGTGCCATGCTATTGTTCAGTGACAAGGCAGAGGGTCGCCCATGTCAAAAGGAGTTGATGGAACCGAAGCCGTACTTCTAGCAAGCAGGTCTCCATTGCAAATACTCTGTGAACAACAATGTAATAGTGGTGGCAACTTGCTATGAACAAGAAAAACTTACGGGAGCAAGAAGCTTGGAGTTCATTCAATGATTCAGACAATAGCTGCAGAGAAAAGGCGGATCACTGTGAAGCAACTAATGTAGCACATTGACCAGTATCAGGATTGTAGACAATGGGTAACCGTGACCTTGAGTGTCACAATTCCTAGGACCATAATGACATGTTTTGTTTTGTATATCTTCTTTTTTTATCTGAGGCAATGTGTCATTCTGAAAACTGATTTTAGGGTAATCCTGGTACCAGACGACTATTTCCTGAGCGAGAGATGGAGAGTGAATTTGTTACAGCTTAGGGAGGACTGGAAACATGAAGGAAGTGATGTAGGAGCAAGGATGTGGCAACCACACAGACACAGTGGATGACAGATGTACTGAAGGATTTGCAAGGAAGCTGCTATAAAATTTAATGTAGTTAATTTCCAGTCTAGTAAAACCTTGGGAGTGTGCTAGTTATTTTGTTAATCAATGGTAGAAGTTGTCACAGTGGGGTACAGGTCCTGAACAGGACCTGAGGCCCGAGGTCTTCCATTGGAGAGTGGCAATGTAGTGTCATTATCCAGTTTTAAGGGAAACTTGTAGGAATTTGTAAGAAAGCTGACACGGAGCATTGTGTTAATTTCTGTTGGTCATAAGCACATTGTGGAGAAGTAGGTTATAGCAATACGTATGCAAAAGGATTATAGGACAGCCGATTCACACCCAGCAAAATCTGCACTGAGCAGTGGTAATAGCCGGAGCGTACATGATGGTGACACCACACCAGGGCAAGAACATTTTATGTGCTATGTCACCAGGTGCTGGGTAACAGTGCAACAAGTGCACCCCAGAGCTGTATAACTAATTGTGAATTTTGACACAGATTCATTCAGAGTATAGCAGCATCACAAAAATGCCTGGGCCATGCCAGCAAATGAGATGACTGGGCACTGCCAGCTGCAGCCACGGGTTTGAGACTGGGTTGGTGCAGCCAGCTCCTGCACTTATTCCACCCTGCGGGGTTTGGTGTCTCTGCACCACTCACCTTCTATTCACACCTGCCACCGACAGATTCCACCCAGGGGGCAGTCGGTTTTGTTTTCCTCTTGTCACCACAGTAGACACAAACTGGGCCTGAGATGACTGGGTGTGGGTGTTCTACAGTGGTAGACAGTCGCAGCACAAAGAGAGCATCGCTAACATCAGGGCCTCGACAAATTCGTGGGCCGCTGGATTGCTGCAGTGCACGTACCTCTTCTTCGGGCCAGAAGCTAGCTAGCTGTCGGCCATTACCAGCCGGAGTGGGGCTGTCTGCCTCGTGTTGACAACAACAAGGTGTGAAAATGAAGCCTAATAACACACTTCTCTCAACCCCAAGTCTGTGACTGGGCCCCTCTGGCCCGTCACTCCATAGCTCACCTATGAAGTGGTGCATGAAATCAGTATCACTCCCACAGAGTGGTGCCAACAGCCGGCACCCTGTTAACATCTGGCATAAGACCTGCCTTTTCTCACTACCCTCTCCCCACCTGAATCAACTGAGGCCATTGTTTTCAATAATTGATAATCAATTATCAGTCTCATTGTGGCTACAGGAGTGTGTGTAATTTTACTAGAAAGAGAGTAAATGCTTGAACTGTAGTGTGAATATTGTTTCCTGTCACATGTTTCTAGCTCTACACATCAGTCCACTACAGGTGAATGGTAGCCTTTTCCTGTTCAGACAAAGATTTTGAAGTAACAATGCACTAGCAAGATTATCACTCCATACAGCTTTAATTTCTTATGAACCAGCATTTGGATAATAGTAACTTTTCCTTCGCCTGTGAAAAATGGACATTTGACCCTTCTCTGCTGCTGCCAAAGGATTAAAAAATTAAAAGCAGGCCTTTCAAATATATTTCATTTGTTCTACATTCATGTGTGTAAACTTCAGCAACAGCCAAGGAAATCATCCTCTTACATAAAAAATAGGATTACTGTGGTGTCACAGATTTTACTCTCACCCTTTTCTCAGTGCTTCTGACTTTCATTCTCCCTCCCAGTAGGGAAAAGTGTACATAATAAATTTTTATTCTAATTCCAAGCAAATGTGCAATTACCAAGTGAATAAACATTTCCTATGAAACAGCAAGCAACCAAAGTCACGAATGAATACATGCAACATGCTACCTATTTGGCATTTATTACAACTAAATTAAATGAGAGTGATAGCATGACACAAATATAATGTATTTCAAACTCATTCCCTAGCTCCTACCAAGCACTGCACTCAACAGCCCTTTCATAATTGTGACAGTTAACACAGAAACAGCAAAGAGTATCTCAATATCCCTTGCACAGCTGAAAACAGTACCAATAAACTTATATAACAACAAGATCTTTTTTTCCATCAGATAAAAGTGAACACACCTATTTTCTTGTCAATGTGACCTACCCTCATACTCATAATCTGCTCATATGTAAGATGCTGATAATCAACTTGCATATCAGTATGAACCCCACTGTCCTTAAATAGGCCT
Source organism: Schistocerca americana (assembly GCF_021461395.2). Taxonomy (NCBI): domain Eukaryota; kingdom Metazoa; phylum Arthropoda; class Insecta; order Orthoptera; family Acrididae; genus Schistocerca; species Schistocerca americana. The sequence goes on along the minus strand of NC_060123.1, from coordinate 132,432,419 downwards.
ATTACTTATGGTCACTCCTTTCTCTCATTAAACAACCAGCTCACAAAACCAGCAACAGAGCAATGTGCAGTTTAACAGAATGATGATGTGCCTTGGCATATTTCAGACACAGAAAGTGCTATTGAAGGTAAAAGTGTTAGAAAAACTTTAAAACTAACTGGAGAACAAATTCTAAACCTCCCTATTTATTTCCCTCTGAGCTCTGTTAGTTAAGCATCAGGGAAAGAATTTAAAGTTTGTATCAAATGGACAAATTGAACACGAGACCAGTTTATAGTTCATTGGCAGAAACCTATAAATAAATTAGCATGAAACAAATGCAGTAATCCATTAAAACAATAAAACATTTAAAAAATTAAAATAAAACTGAAGCATGAAAAGAGATTTGCATAAAAAATTGTCTGCTACAGGAAACTACTCCCTAAGACAGATCAAATGGAAATGAAAGAGAAGCAAGGATAACATTTGTGTTCATGAAATTGTGTCCCAGTGGATAACAGCTGTAATTTGTCTAATACATGGCACATAAAGGTAATTTTATTGATTGATGAGGATAGTGGAATTAAAGTACACAGTACAGGAAGTATTATGCAATCTCAGGCTATATAATCAGAAAAGTGAAAAGCATCCATCTCGTACAGAAAATCTGGAGAATAAACAAAATGAAATACACACAGTATTGTAACAAGAAAGCACACACCTACATATACACACTTACTCTGTAGGCCACCACAAAGAGGAGAAAGGCTGAGGGCAGACACTTTATCACTTCTTGACTATGTAGTAAGACAGCCACCTTTACAAATCTGCATTGGTCCTCATTTTTCTGATATAACCTTCATCATTATTACAAAAGACTGATTCTCAATAATACAAGAGCAATCCTATCTGTTATTCACAACAACCCCACTTGACTTCATTGAGTACATCTGTGATACATTTGCCCATGCTAATCAAACCAGTAATTCTAGGTTGCTCTTCTATTAGTCTCCATTCTCTCTATTCTGTAAAACCTATTTTGTACAAATCCCAAACACATGAATGATGCTCAATAATGAGTCAAGATGAGAGCTTACTTAGACCTGACTTGCATTGACAACTCTTGTCCTATTTTTTATTGATTTTGCAATGATTTCACAGATTAATCCCTTTTAACTGCACCAACCAGTTAATCTGGTACAGTGCCCATCAATGTACAACCTGATTGACCTCCTAGCTTCTCTGACATTCCTCCACCCACATTTTGTGCCCTAAATCCGCATAGCATGATGGTACCTATGAACTTGTGATCTGACAGATCTACCCCACCTTTCCAAACCCCACCTCCAACTGTCCATTTTTCCTTCCTGAGGAAGGACCTAACTGCTCAAAAAGCTATGCATAATTTTAATGCATCCATTAGCAACACTGGACTGTCATCTCATCAAGATGAATACTACTAAGCCATGCAAATTCTGCAGTTTTACTATTTTCTCACATGAATTTTTCTTGTTGTTGTTGTTGTGGTCTTCAGTCCAGAGACTGGTTTGATGCAGCTCTCTATGCTTCTCTATCCTGTGAAAGCCTCTTCATCTCTGAATAACAACTGGAACCTACATCCTTCTGAATCTGCTAAGTGTATTCATATCTTGGTCTCCGTCTATGATTTTTACCCTCCACGCTTCGCTCCAATACCATATTGGTGATCCCTTGATGCCTCAGAATGTGTCCTATCAACCGATCCCTTCTTCTAGTCAAGTTGTGCCACAAATTCCTCTTCTCCCTAATTCTATTCAGTACCTCCTCACTAGTTACATGATCTACCCATCTAATCTTCAGCATTCTTTTGTAGCACCACATTTCGAAAGCTTCTATTCTCTTCTTGTCTAAACTATTTATCGTCCATGTTTCACTACCATAGATGGCTACACTCCATACAAATACTTTCAGAAAAGACTTCCTGACACTTAAATCTATACTCGATGTTAACACATTTCTCTTCTTTAGAAAGACTTTCCTTGCTATGGCCAGTCTACATTTTATATCCTCCCTACTTCGACTATCATCAGTTATTTTGATTCCCAAATATAAAAACTTGATTATTACTTTAAGTGCCTCATTTCCTAATCTAATTCCCTCAGCATCACCTGATTCAATTTGACTACATTCAATTATCCTCATTTTGCTTTTCGCTTTGTTGATGTTCATCTTATATCCTCCTTTCAAGACACTGTCCATTTCATTCAGCTACACTTCCAGGTAGTTTGCTGTCTCTGACAGAATTATAATTTCGTCGGCAAACCTCAAAGTTCCTATTTCTTCTCCATGGATTTGAATTCCTACTCCAAGTTTCTCTATTGTCTCTTTACTGCTTAATCAATACACAGATTGAATAACATCGGGGATAGGCTACAACCCTGTCTCACTCCCTTCTCAACCATTGCCTCGCTTTTGTGCCTCTTGACTCTTATAACTGCCATCAGGTTTCTGTACAAATTGTAAATAGCCTTTTGCTCCCTGTATTTGACCCCTGCCACCTCCAGAATTTGAAAGAAAGTATTCCAATCAAAATTGTCAAAAGTTTTCTCTCTGTCTACAAATGTTAGAAACACAGGTTTGCCTCCCATTAATCTATCTTCTAATGTAAGTTATAGGGTCAGTATTGCCCCGCATGTTCCAACACTTCTACAGAATCCAAACTGATCTTTCCCGAGGTTGGCTTCTACCAGTTTTTCCATTTGTCTGTAAAGAATTTATGTTAGTGTTTGCGATCATGACTTATTAAACTGATAGGTCAGTAATTTTCACACCCGTCAGCTTCTGCTTTTTTAGGGATTGGAATTATTCTATTCTTCTTGAAGTCTGAGGGTATTTCACCTGTCTCATACATCTTGCTCATAAGGTGGGAGAATTTTGTCATGGCTGTCTCTCCAACGGCTATCAGTAGTTCTAATGTAATGCTGTCTACTCCCGGTGCCTTGTTTCGACTTAGGTCTGTCAAATTCTTCACGCAGTATTATGTCCCCCCATTTCATCTTCATATACGTCCTCTTCCATTTCCATAATATTGCCCTCAAGTACATCACCCCTGTAGAGACCCTCTATATACTGCTTCCACCTTTCTGCTTTCCCTTCTTTTCTTTGGATGAATTTTTCTTATGATGAAAATAATAATATGTATGTTCCCACATCTGCCAAGTGAAAAATGTGATAGTAGTTTCTAACAGATAATCACTACATGTGAAACTAAGTAACTAATGTAAGAGCAATGTCCAATGCTAAAAGATAAGCCAAACCTATGGCAGTTATAATTCACATTGTATGTTTTGACACTCTACTTCCACTGATGTCTACCACCATATTTCTAGACAACGACAGTTTGCACTGGACAGCCATTCATTCATTTTCTGTGTACTTGGTGTATACAGTAGAGGCTTGTCAAAAGGACTTCATGCCCCAGATCTCTTCTTATGGTGAGCATAAGCTGTTGTGATGTAATTCTCAAAATGATTTCTAATCTGACAAATGCAGAACATGACTTTTGCAGTTAGAAAATGTGAATCCTACTGAGAATCATCATAAATGAGTTACAGTCTGTGGAAAATATGCCATTACTCACATTCATTATATCCTAATGCTAAAAAATAACAAAAATTAAGGGTGATGTACGCAAATAAAGCATGCATCTTGCTGTAGAGTTTCAACATACAATACTACACAAAACAGCAACTAAAACAGACAAAAAACAAACAAACACACACACACACACACACACACACACACACACACACACATGAGAAAGCAAACACATGTCTACAAGCTTGTCATGGTGTCTTTTAAAGAAAAATATAGCAGAAGTGGAATTTTATGTTTATCGTCTTCACCTGGATCGTTGCCGTTCATGACCTGATGGGAGGGGCTGCCATATCATGCCTGCACCAGTGCGCACTCCTTTGCCAAAAGTAGGATCTTCCTGCAAATGAGAAATGAGGAAATTCATCTATCTTTAGAAGAGGCACCAGACTTCTATATGCTGTTGATGATTAACCATTTTCAAATTCAAAACTAAAAAGTCAAAGAGTTGCCTCACATAAAGAGCACCAAAAAGTGCTGACAGGTATTCACAGTGTCACAGACCTTTGGGCTAATATCTAGAAAGTTACACAAATGTCTCAGTTTCACAGCGTTTGTGCTGGAATGATTCACTGGGTGTAATAGAATTCCCACGATGTAATATTTATGGGTCACATTGACAAAATTATGTACGGATGTAGCCAGTCAGATAAAATGCAGGAGGCCTACAACTTCTACAGCTACTTCAGAGTTCTCTCTTCTCTGGTGTCAAAATGTGATCTTCAAAAATCAAGTCACAACAAATCATGTCTAGGAAGTACAGAGCTTGGCAAATAACTACAATTCTCTTTTTGCCAAGAAAGTCTGGATGAATCATCTGGAGCACTGTCATGAAGCAACTGGCAGTATCATAGCCTTTTTGTAAGTCTTTCTTTGCATCTAATTATGTCACAGAGATGGTAGAGAACTTCAGGAGTAGTCTTTCACCATCTTTCGTTATTTATTGTATCCAATGATTTGATCATGTAAGCACCGGTACTTTATGATAGCAAACATCTTAAACCCAAGGTTATTTTGTATCAAGTAATTTCCATTTTCAAATTCTATTTTCTAGAGGGTGATTTAAGGGTTTGCTGTATACAGTTACATCTGTAGTTTTGACAGCTCATTTCTTTTCCTATGCTGGATAGCTGGACCTATCATATCCCAGTAGAGATAGCTCTGAAAAAGGGGTTGGGTTGCAAAAGGTGAGGTAATTTTCATTTCCTGTATTGTTTCATTTATTACCCCTCTCGTGAAAAACCCAAGATTTAGATCTTATCCCCATTGTGTTCTATCCGACATCTTGAAAAAACTGCAAGAAATGGCACTTTTTTCAGTTTTTTTCTCAATAACTTGCTTCTAATGCATTTTAAGCAAAAATATCACAATATCAATTTTAAAGGGTATTCAATTTCCTGTAAATTTCATGTACAACATGTTGAAAAATTCTGAATAGCTTCCGAGATATGAGGCCGTGAAAATCATCAAAAATGTTAACAAATTGCAAAAAGTTACATTTGTCAATGATTTCGCCTTATATCTTTTGTTTAGTGCAGTTTTGTTTGCAATGCATAATAATCATTGTTGTAAGTGATTTGATTTTCTTCAAGATTCATACAGAACATTTGCAATTACTTCCTACACATGCTGAGAAATGTTGCATTAACAATTTTATTGAAAGTGGACTCTAATCTGAAAATACCATCCTAAGTCAAAAATAATATTCCTGACCATATCATCATCTCTAAGCCATTCTGTATGCAATATATACATGTAGTTCATGAGATTAAAATAGCCTAGAGAAGATTATGTCTGGTGATGCCTGAGCTTGACCTTGACATTTGGGAGCTCACATTTTTAGTTTATCACGTTTTATCCTGCTTAATATTTGATACTATTCAAATTATCCCTCATGATTGTGCTGATATGAACTACATAATTTACAAAAGTGAGAGATGTGTTACGCTATCCACACAAGACAAACCATGTTTCCGCAGTACCAGCACAAAGTTTAATAAGGAACTGGAAACACTAGAGTAAACTAGCAGCACAGCCAAACTGTGGGTTCAGTGTTTCCAGTTGGTCACACTGATAAAACAGTTTGCTGAAACAGAAAAGACTGCAAATTGGCAGCTTCATCCTGACACGATTCAGAAAATTTTGCCATATTTTCATGCTGGCCGAGACTTCCACTTCACCAAATGGGCTCACCTACAAATGCAAGATATACTGACTCTCTACGATAAAATGGATCCAGTAGAATTTCAAAAATTCACAACTCATGTTTATCTCACAATCAGCTGTTCTGACAAGGTTTAGTCTTGGATATCGTAGTTGAGTAACCCCCATGAAAACGATGAAGGGTTCTTGAGGGATGAGGCATAACAGACAGTGTCATCACTTGTTGGATTCTGGGGTTAGCTGCATAACAAAATGTTTGCCATGCATCTCAGTGGCTGTTCCAAATTTTCCAACATGTTATACATGAAATTTGCAAGAAATTTAACACCCATTAAAATTGATATTGTCATATTTTTGCCTAAAATGCATTGGAAACGAGTTACTGTGAATGACACACAAGGGGAAGAAGATCTAAAACTTGGATTTTTCATGAGAGGAGTAATACATACAACATACCTGAAAGTCAAAATTACTCCACCTTTTTAAGTCCACAATTCTATCACTACCAGGTTATAACAGCTTCACCAGAGCCTCGATTTTCCGGTACATTTCAATGTTCCTGTAGGACCTCACAGCTACCACAGCAGTTGTGGGACACAGTTCTCCACTGCACTTCACCACTTAATGTGACACTTAGACAGGGAAAGGGGTGAACCCCTGAAAATGGTTTAAACTTTCAAGGATTTGGTGAGAATAATACATGGAAATGGAAGAAATTACAAAGGGATAAGTGAATGTGCGAGGGGTGCTTATAGGTTTATGAGAAGTATGAGAAGAATTACAGTATATAAAACAAAGAAGTCCACCCAGAAAGTACAATGCTGATATACCAAACATATTACATACCAATCCTGTTTTATAATGCAAAAAACTGGTTCATGAAGAAACAGGAAAAATGTAAATTGTAAGAGAGTGAAATGAAGTTTTCAAGAAGTCATATAGGTGCAACAAAAATAGAAAAAGTGAAAAGCAAATGTGTTAGGGAGGTAACACATGACAAACCCCTACAACAAAAGATTAATGGAATAAAATTAAAGTGGTATTGGCATGTGAAAAGAATGGATGAGAAGAGGATGCCAAGGAAGATCCACAAGATTGATGATGGAAACCAAGAGACCAATGGGAAGGTCAAAGAACAAGTGGGTAAAAGGAGTGGAAGAAAGCTCAGAAAAGAGGAAAAGACCAGGCCACAGCAATGACAGGGAGGTGGCGGGAAGCCAACAGAGGCTCCAAGCAGACACTGCTAGTGGGGAGAAACTGTACAAGATGGTAAAGCTGTAATATGTTTCACATTTAATTTATAATTTTTAAATAAAGATGTGTGTTACTATTACACACACGGTGCTGCAGCGTTCATAGTAGGATATTAAAAACATGCCATCATGCAGTAACTGCAATTTATTTATTACCTCTTATGTCAATTAATAGTTAAACGTATGCCATTTACTAATGTGTAAGTCATTGTCCATTGTGTGGATTACTTTTTGAATATGACTCCTGCAAATGATTCCCCCTCTGCACAACACATTCATCTAGGGGGCGTTGGAAGCTTTCCATAATTCAGTGTAACGTATTCCCTGGGACATTGCTGACAGCAGTTCTGATGCGATCCTTCAACTCAGGAATGGTGGCACAATGTGTTCGGAACAGTTCTTGCTTCAGGTAGCCCCAAAGGAAAAAGGTTGCACATGAGAGGTCAGGTAAGCGAGGCAGCCACAGCCAAGAAATGTCACCAAAACAGGAAATTACTCTACCGGAAAATGTCTGTCGCAAGAAATCCATGCAAATTCTGGCTGTATGCAAGGTTGCTCCACCTTGTTGAAACCATAATTGTTCCACATCCACATCAACCATACCTAACTGGGGAAGAACGAAGTCCTGCAGCATCTTTTGGTAGCATTCATTGGTGACAGTTACAGCCACACCGCTGTCATCCTCAAAGAAGTAATGGCCAACAATCCCAAAGGAAGCAACTCCACACCACACAGTGACACAAGAACTGCGCAAGGGCTAGATGTGCAGTTCATGTGGGTTTACATCACTCCAATAAAGCATATTCTGTTTATTCACTGAACCACATAACTTGAAATGAGCTTCATCTGACATCAGGATGGTGTGCAACATTTGTGGATTTTGGCAAACAAGATCAAGCATGGTTAAGCAGAATGTTTCGTGTGAAACCCAATCACGAGGCCTAATTTCCTGAACATTCTGCAGCTTACATGGGTGAAAATGGAGATCTTCATGCAATATTCTCCTGAATGAGTGATCCAACATATGCACAGTTTGCACATGACAACGAGCAGATCTTTTTGGGCTAGGCAATGGTGCAGCACGAACATTTTTCACAGCTTCTGGTGTTCACATAGTTCTTTCACTTCTTCCTGGTTTGCCATTGCAAACAGAACCTGTTGTTCGAAATGCACATACCCACCTCACAATGGTCCGTCCATCTGGAACTTTCCCATGACCAAGTTGAAATGTTGCCGAAATAGGTGCTGGGTAGCAATAACAGAGTCGTTGTTCTTGAAATAACTTTCAACAGAAAAGGTGCGATGCTGTGCATTACACTGCTCCATATCTCTGTCACACTCGAAATGGCAGCTCATTAGCACATGAACATGGCATGAGCTGGCATGCATTCCTGCAGTACGTCATTGTACTATGCAAGTCAAATTATGCTATGAACGCTGCTGCATCATGTATTATGAAACAAAATGTCCTCTTACTGAATAGGAGTGGTATTCTAGATATGATGTAAAATGTCTCTCAAACATTTTTAACATATGTGTTACACAACAGAAAATCCAGGATGGAATAATGATAGTATTATGGAAAGGACAGACTGCTAAATGCCATATAGTGGAGATGCTGAGTCTCAGATGAGCACAACAGAAAACTGTCAAACAAGTAAGCTTTTGGCCAAAGAGTCCTTCATCAGAATTAGACAAAACATACACTCACTCATCCCGCCCCCCTCCCTTCACACACATGAACACAATCTCTGGCTGCTGAGGCCAGAGTTTGATCTCAGCAGCCATGCTGTGGTCATATGTGTGTGTGTGTGTGTGTGTGTGTGTGTGTGTGTGTTGTCCAATTCTAATGAAGGCCTTTTCAGCCAAAAGCTTATTTGTTTGGCAGTCTTTTTGTTGCGCCTATCTGCAACTAGCATCTCCGCTATATGGTGAGTAGCAAACTATCGTTTTCATTATACAGGGCGTATACGCAGACAAGAAAAAATTCCCAGGTTTTTCCGATTTCCCAGTTAAAAATAAATTTCTCCCAGGTCAAAATACACTCTTTCCGTGTTAAGTGACAGTATACTTTCCCTCGGAACCGTAAAAGTTATAAATCCTTTGAATGGCTTCATACACCGGCACTACAGAAAATGAAACTCAGGAGGAGGAGGAGGAGGAGGAGGAGGAGGAGGAGGAGGAGGAGGGGGGGGGGGGGACAAGTTTTGGAAAGATCTTTATGTGTAGCAACATGTACACTGCAAATTTTCATATTACGAAAGTATAAATGCTAATTCAACCAAACACCACATGTTACTTTCTGGAGCATTGAAATAGAGATTGCGGTGCGATGACAGCGGATAATCACAGCATAGGTCACGTGATGTAGTCAGCCAACAGGAGCATCACTGTTAAGTGGCGCGAATACACAAATAGGAAAAGTTAATGGTTTAAATTAATGTACACAGTGTTGCTACAAGAAAAGCAAAGTTTTCACGTATAACATTAGTCTCTAAGATTTGTGGGGACGTAGAACCACTGGCTCACCCCGCAATAATATCGCTATCCTAAGGCAGTGAGAACAACTATATGTTTACCAGATCAGTTCTCTGTAGTACGCGCTCTATGCTACTTGCATTGTATATACGCTGCGAGGATAGAAGTATTCATAGTAAGTGACGGGAGTGTGAGTGATTATTTATCATCGTAATTACCACGCCTACTCCCACTGCCCACAGATTAAGAAGCTTCAAGAGAAGCTAAGCTTTCACATATAATGTTGATCTCTTTTGCACGTGTTACACTTTAAGATACATAAGACAAATGTAATCTTCTGGGCTCTAAATTCTTCTAAATGGCTTGTCCTCAAAGAGTTGATTTTTAAATGAGAGCCAAATGCTCTGATTTAAGAAACCAGTTTCAGCAGTTGCCAGAGACCGCCAGATAAAAGGCGTCACTGCTCTTGCGCAGCTATGATGATGTAGGAAGCCCGTATGTTCGTACGTGCAAGACATTTAAATATCTTACATTGTGTCATAAAGGAAACAAGACATCAGAGGATACTCCAAGAGCATCGGAATTTTGTGAACCATATTACAATGCACAATTCGGCTTATAGTGCACATTCCATGTCCAGATTCCCAATGAAGTAGGCCTCGACCTGACATTAAGCTTTTCAGTAAGCTTTCTTGGACTACCAGTACTGTATTATGTCATGTTTCGTTCTTTACTATGGTATAATGCCATATGTGCTAGAAAATGAAAATGTGCACTTGAAATGCAGCAAACAGTTGAACCTAGCCAGTAGCATGAAATTAAACACTGCGTTTCAAATAAATTGACTGCCTCAGCGGAAAAGATTAATAAAAGCTAAATCTTATTAGCATACCGACAAAAATAACTTCATTGTTCTGCAAGGCAATTAATGCTTGACTGTCAGGTTTCCCCTCCACACCGCACCAAGACCCTAGATCTGGGCTTGGTGCGCGTGCGTGAATCTGGCAACTTGGGCGCGCCAGTAAAATTTTTATGGGTAGCATCTTGCTGCTTGTTACTACTGCTTATACAGGTAACAGCCACATTTCAGTAGCCAGAAGTGGATGAAGGTACTACTCACACGCGACTCAACTGCACATGCACATGAGCCCGCTCGCAATTGCTCAAAAGAATCTTATGTAAACAGTTGTGATGTCACGCTCATCGGAAGAAATCTGTTATGAAGCACTGCACAGTCTTCCTAAAGCCTTTGACACATTTTGCTGTCGGCAGACGCTTGTATGAGCACTGTGTTTTGTTGTTGTATATGGTGCATTTTCTTCGCAACTGAAGATTTATTTTCGTAATTTCTCTCGTTCATGTTTTATTGCTGCAGTATTATTCTGTAGTAACGGGATACAGTAATATCCTTTGTTCGAGTATAGGTTATTACCATCTGAAATTGCAAAACTTTAACTGAAAACTAAAACAATGAAAAATTCCCAGAATTCTAAAAAATTCCTGGGTTTTCCCCGGTTTTCTCCCAGATGAAAAAATTCCCGGGTTTTTCCCAGATCTCCTGGTTGTCCTGGGTCATATACACCCTGTTATATATGTGTTAAGTTTTACAACATTTGGAAGTGTGTACAGTTTTATGCTCATGTGATAGGTTCCTTATTGGCATCTATCAGTGTTTGTAACATGTGACATACATAATTTATTGTCTCGCATTGTCGTCGTGAAATTTGACTTTTTTCCCCTCATGTTTTCATCACCACATGTACATGTTCACAGTCTTGGGCAGCTGAAACCACACTATTAGCAGCAGCAGCAGCAGCAGCAGCAGCAGCAGTGCATCATGGGAGAGACAACCCTGCGTGGGTAAGGAGAAGGCTGGTGCGGGGAGGGGGAGGAATAGCAGGGTAGGGGTGGGGGATGGTGATGTGCTGCTGGGTAGCGTACAGGGAAAAGATGGAGAGAGGGTAGGGCAGCTGGTTCAGTCAAGAGGTTAGTCGGAAAGGAGGGTGGGTGTGGGGTGGGGGTAGTGTGTGAAAGGAATGAAGTAGGGAGGCTGGTTGTGTTGGTGGAATAGAGGGTTGTGTAGTGCTGGAATGGGAACAGGAAAGGGGCTAGATGGGTGAGGAGAATGGCTAACAAAAGTTGAGGCCAGGAGGGTTATGGGAACATAGGATATAGGCTGAGTTATCACTTGTGCAATTCAGAAAAGCTGGTGTTGGTGGGAAGGATCCATATGGCCCAGGTTGTGAAGCAGTAATTATTCTCCCAACCTTGTACGAAAACAAATCTCCCATGCCTTATCTTTCCAGTCACTCACCAACTCATAAACTCTCACTGTCCGGCCATCTCATCCCTCCACACACCCCAGCAGCACTTCACCGTCCCCAATCCCTACCCTGCTGCCCGATCTGTCTCCACCCCCCCCCCCCCTTCTCCAGCCTCCTCCTTTCCCCCACCAGTTGTCTCTCCCATCAGGCACTGCTGCTGCTGCTCATGGCGTGTGGCTTCGGATGTCAGAGTCTGTGGTGTGTGTGTGTGTGTGTGTGTGTGTGTGTGTGTGTGTGTGTGTGTGTGTGTGTGCGCGCGCGCGCGCGCGCGTGTGTCATCCATTTTTGACGAAGACCTTGTTGGCTGAAAGCTTATTTTGAGACAGTCTTTTTGTCATGCCTACTTGGGACTCAGCATTCTGCTTTATGGTGAGTAGCAACTATCCTTTTCATAATACTGTTACATTCCATCCTGGGTTTTCCACTGTTTGATTTTACTACAAGTTGGCTATTAATGAAACAATTGAATGTTGCACAGTTATGTATTGAACACTATTTTACTATTTTATCGTTATTTATAGTTAGCAACTTTAACTGGCACCACTCATTGATTTGGGTTGTGGCAGTGCTCATTTGTTCTTGTAGATTCTCTTTATTCCATCTTTTAGTATAACAGTAATGTCATCAGCAAATAATGCTGTTTCGGTGGTCTTAATGTTCAAGATAAGGTCACTAATATTGGTTAAAATAAGAAGTGTTTTCAATGCAGATCCTGTTCTTCCAGCACATATTCATGAGTGGCAATACCATGGCAATCAAAGACAACAAGCAACGTCAGTATGATATCACTGCAATGAGTGTACTTTTGTTTCGGGGCCACATCCATACACTCATGAGTCATCTCTGGTTATCAGAGTGTTGAAAAACTTGGGATTCATGGGCCATTCGACACATTCTGTGAAATATGGAAGCAGAATTGTATCTCTTCCACTGATAGTAACTTGGGCTTACATTTTAGACATTCTGTATGAATTCTGAATATAACAGAAAATTAAATACACAAAATCTCTGGCAATTCCAACATCTTCAGAAATTTTTCTTATTATAAGACTATAACATAATATTTCCAGATTTTGCAGTGTCTAAATAACAGCTGCACTTCCAGCTCCCACAAAACTGGTCTCTGTCTTGCTATAAAGGGACAGCGGAACCACTCCTTTATTTTATGTTTCTCACATGGCATCACCTCCAAACATCAATTGTTTTCAGAATGAGATTTTCACTCTGCAGCGGAGTGTGCGCTGATATGAAACTTCCTGGCAGATTAAAACTGTGTGCCCGACCGAGACTCGAACTCGGGAACTTTGCCTTTCACAGGCAAGTGCTCTACCACCTGAGCTACCAAAGCACGACTCACGCCCGGTACTCACAGCTTCACTTCTGCCAGTATCTCGTCTCCTACCTTCCAAACTTTACAGAAGCTCTCCTGCGAACCTTGCAGAACTAGCACTCCTTAAAGAAAGGATATTGCGGAGACATGGCTTAGCCACAGCCTGGGGGATGTTTTCAGAATGAGATTTTCACTCTGCAGTGGAGTGTGCCCTGCAGAGTGAAAATCTTCTTTCAGGAGTGCTAGTTCTGCAAGGTTCGCAGGAGAGCTTCTGTAAAGTTTGGAAGGTAGGAGACTAGATACTGGCAGAAGTGAAGCTGTGAGTACCGGGCGTGAGTCGTGCTTTGGTAGCTCAGATGGTAGAGCACTTGCCCGCAAAAGGCAAAGGTCCCGAGTTCGAGTATCGGTCGGGCACACAGTTTTAATCTGCCAGGAAGTTTCATCAATTGTTTTAATTTGAAATTTCCCAATGACACATTTAGATGTGAGCCCAGAGATGTCCTCCTCCACCATGGGGAGTGCAGGGCAATACCAAAAATAATGTGTGTTAAAATTAGATACTTTCTGTACAGGCCTCGCATTCATCTCATTGAAACCATTCTGACATATCTCAGGGTTTTTTAACCAACATAGCAATGAAATGGGCACAGATTTACAAAAAGTATAAATTACAGCATATAAATAAATAAAATTTTTGAAAATACAGTGCTTTGAATGGATATAAAATCAAATGAACATGCACTGATGGAAGGAAGATAAGTGTTTATGTCCCACTGACAACTAGGTCATTAGAGACAAAACACAAGCTCAGATTGAGAAAGACCAAGGAAAGAAATTGTCTGCACCCTTTCAGAGGAACTAACTGAGTATTTGCCTCAATAGATTTAGGGAAATAACAGAAAACCTAAATCAGAATGACCAGTTGCCAATTTAAGCAGTTGACCCAGCACATGCAAATCCAGTGTGCTAACCATTGCAGTATCTCGCTCAGTCACACGCACTGAAATAAATGTGAAATAGACATGTAGTACTACTACTAATGCTACTATTTGTTTTTATGGATATTTGCTTATTTATATGAATATTTGCTCATTTAAAGTGCTTTTGTCCTGACACACGGTAAATGAGGAGGATAACAATTAGAGATTACCCATTATATATAAAAAACAAAGATGAGGTGACTTACCGAACAAAAGCGCTGGCAGGTCGATAGACACACAAACATACACACAAAATTCAAGCTTTCGCAACAAACTGTTGCCTCATCAGGAAAGAGGGAAGGAGAGGGGAAGACGAAAGGAAGTGGGTTTTAAGGGAGAGGGTGAGGGTAAGGAGTCATTCCCGGGAGCGGAAAGACTTACCTTAGGGGGAAAAAAGGACAGGTATACACTCGCACACACGCACATATCCATCCACACATACAGACACAAGCAGACATATTTAAAGACAAAGAGTTTGGGCAGAGATGTCAGTCGAGGCAGAAGTGTAGAGGCAAAGAAGTTGTTGAAAGACAGGTGAGGTATGAGTGGCGGCAACTTGAAATTAGCGGAGATTGAGGCCTGGCGGATGACGAGAAGAGAGGATATACTGAAGGGCAAGTTCCCATCTCCGGAGTTCGGATAGGTTGGTGTTGGTGGGAAGTATCCAGATAACCCGGACGGTGTAACACTGTGCCAAGATGTGCTTGCTGTGCACCAAGGCATGTTTAGCCACAGGGTGATCCTCATTACCAACAAACACTGTCTGCCTGTGTCCATTCATGCGAATGGACAGTTTGTTGCTGTCCATTCGCATGAATGGACACAGGCAGACAGTGTTTGTTGGTAATGAGGATCACCCTGTGGCTAAACATGCCTTGGTGCACAGCAAGCACATCTTGGCACAGTGTTACACCGTCCGGGTTATCTGGATACTTCCCACCAACACCAACCTATCCGAACTCCGGAGATGGGAACTTGCCCTTCAGTATATCCTCTCTTCTCGTCATCCGCCAGGCCTCAATCTCCGCTAATTTCAAGTTGCCGCCACTCATACCTCACCTGTCTTTCAACAACTTCTTTGCCTCTACACTTCTGCCTCGACTGACATCACTGCCCAAACTCTTTGTCTTTAAATATGTCTGCTTGTGTCTGTATGTGTGGATGGATATGTGCGTGTGTGCGAGTGTATACCTGTCCTTTTTTCCCCCTAAGGTAAGTCTTTCCGCTCCCGGGATTGGAATGACTCCTTACCCTCTCCCTTAAAACCCACTTCCTTTCGTCTTCCCCTCTCCTTCCCTCTTTCCTGATGAGGCAACAGTTTGTTGCGAAAGCTTGAATTTTGTGTGTATGTTTGTGTTTGTTTGTGTGTCTATCGACCTGCCAGCGCTTTTGTTCGGTAAGTCAAATCATCTTTGTTTTTTATATATAATTTTTCCCACGTGGAATGTTTCCTTCCATTATAGAGATTACCCTTTCCTACATATGACGTAAACTGATGAATTATCTAGGCAAAAGGGTTTCATTGATAACATAAAAATTATTACAAAAATTACAGTTAGTTTGAGAGAAACAAAATGTGCATTCGGTATCACAAACCACACTGAACATAGCAGTAACGATCAGGGAAAAGTAACATTTCACTAAAAATAGAAGACTAATTATTCTTTTGTCCCTTATATCAAATGAATGTTTGTGTGGTTTTATGATATACCATAAATGCTATGTATTCAGACAATGAAAAATAATTGATTACTGAAAACTTCTCATAGATTAAAATAGTGACAAAGTGGGACACTCACCCAAATCATGGCTTCTGCAATCAATGATATATCCAGGGATAAAGTCCCAATCCAGTACATAAATTTAATCTGTCACAGAATTTTAAACAGCTGCAGTAAAGTGAAAGATTTACTTCAGAAAGCCATTACCTACATTATAGGAGAGACGTATAAAGCAGCTCAGTAACACAATAGGAGCTGTTCTGTTAGTCATATAAACATGTTTGCTGCAACCACTTATGCTATTCATTTAAACAGGTTCGCTGCCACCACTTAACCTATTACCCTAATAAAATCTATTCCAGGAAGTCATTTTTTAATCCACACAAGTACTATGAATAAAAGTAGCAACAAGTCATATCTAGTGGCAAAGATACAAATGTGGAAATAAATGCACTTACAATAATTCTCTCTCTCTCTCTCTCTCTCTCTCTCTCTCTCTCTCTCTCTCTCTCTCTCTCTCTCTCACACACACACACACACACACACACACACACACACACACACACACACTCACACCTTTTTTTTTTTCAACTGTAGTTATGACTAATGTTTAGACTATGAATTTCAAAATGTAGTCTATTACAAATGGCCTACCTTCAACAATTTCTTTTCCAAGGCTAGCACCCGGATAACATAGCGGTAGTCCCTTGAGAAGCGGTTCAAGTATCGAACAAGTGTCTCCATTGAACCTTCTATTAATGCCCAAGTAAATTTTATGTATGTCCACACAGTACGCCCTAGCGATTGTTCTAGAAAGAAAAATCATTTTATAATATTATTATATTTCTATTGATGGCTTCAATTGCATAAACAGCTTTCACTTAGGAGTAAGATGGCTTCTATGTCAAATAAACTTTTATTATATGTAATTTCCTTTCTTCTTTATAGTTTACCTGCAGTGTTTATAACATGACTTTCTATTTTTCTATTAACATATGCAGACTTAGATTCAAGGGGAAAGGGGCAAGAAATAAAAGAACGAGCTTTATGAAAATAATAAAGATTAATTTCACTGTGTAATAAAAACAAAACAACAACCAAAATAAATGCACTCTGCTCAAAAGTGTAAATCTATGAAATGTAAATCTGCTGCTGAATAACATTTAGTACTATGTTCCTTGACTTTGTGCAATGTAACACAATAGGATCCTCCCAGGCACGCAAACAACAAACTGGTGCAATGTAACATGATAGCATGCATTCCACACAATGGTTAAGACATTGCTGCCTGATTTTGCCCAACTCTTCATCTGATTCCTCTCTGAGGCCAACATTTAGATTCATTTCGGACAATATTTAAGGCCACTGCAATCATTTCACTCCTGCCTCCTGGAGGAAAGCATTCATGCGGTGGGGGACAGCATGCATATTATGCATTATTCTCTTAAATGAGCCAATAACTGAAATAATACGAGAGAAGGAAAGTTGCTACTCACCATACAGCAGAGGTGCTGAGTCACAATAGGCACAATAAAAAGATTCACACAATCATAGCTTTCGGCCATTAAGCCTTTGTCAGCAGCAGACACACATACACATGCACGTGCACACGCCCACGCCCACACACACACACACACACACACACACACACACACACACACACACACAAGCGCAACTTGCACACATGTCTGCAGTCACAGAGAGCTGAAACTGCACTGCGAGCAGCAGCACCAGCGCATGATGTGAGTGGTGTCTGGGTGGGGGTAAGGAGGAGGCTGGAACGGGGAGGAGGAGGGATAGTATGGTGGGAGTGGTGGACAGTGAAGTGTTGCAGTTTAGGCAGAGGGCAGGAGGTGAGGTGTGGAGGGGGGAGGGGGTAAGTAGCGGAAAGGAGAGAAATAAAAATAAATTAAAAGAATGGGTGTGGCGGTGAAATGACGGCTGTGTTAGTGCTGGAATGGCAACAGGGAGGGGGCTGGATGGGTGAGGACAGTGACTAACAAAGGTTGAGGCCAGGAGGGTTACAGGAACGTAAGATGTATTGCAGGGAAAGTTCCCACCTGCGCAATTCAGAAAAGCTGGTGTTGGTGGGAAGGATCCATATGGCACAGACTGTGAAGCAATCATTGAGATGAGGGATATCATGTTTGGCAGCGTGTTCAGCAACAGGGAGGTCCACTTGTTTTTTAGCCACATTATGTCGGTGGCCGTTCATGTGGACAGACAGCTTGTTGGTTGTCATGCCTACATAGGATGCAGCACAATGGTTGCAGCTTAGCTCGTAAATCACATGACTGGTTTCACAGGTAGCCCTGCCTTTGATGGGATAGGTGATGTTAGTGGCCGGACTGGAGTAGGTGGTGGTAGGAGGATGTATGGGACTGGATTTGCTTCTAGGTGTATTACAGGGGTATGAGTAATGAGGTAAGTGATTGGGAGCAGGGGTTGTGTAAGAATGGACGAGTATATTGTTTAGGTTTGGTAGACGGTGGAATACCATGGTAGGAGGGATTGGAAGGATAGTGGGTAGGACATTTCTCACTTCAGGGCATGACGAGAGGTAATCGAAACCCTGGCAGAGAATGTAATTCAATTGCTCCAGTCCCAGATGGTACTGAGTTACGAGGGGAACGCTCCTCTGTGGCCGGACTGTGGGGCTTTGGGAGGTGGTGGGAGACTGGAAAGATAAGGCACGGGAGATTTGTTTTTGTACAAGGATGGGAGGATAATTACGATCAGTGAACGCTTCAGTGAGACCCTCGGTATATTTAGAGGGGGACTGCTCGTCACTGCAGATGCTACGACCACGGGTGGCTAGGCTGTACAGAAGGGACTTCTTGGTATGAAACGGGTGGCAGCTGTCGAAGTGGAGGTATTGCTGATGGTTAGTAGGTTTGATATGGACAGATGTACTGATGTAACCATCTCTGAGGTGGAGATCAACATCTAGGAAGGTCGCTTGTTGGGTTGAGTAGGACCAGTGAAGCAAATGGGGGAGAAGTAGTTGAGGTTCTGGAGGAATGTGAATAAGGTGTCCTCACCTTATCCTACCTGCAGACAAAGGCTCCACCACCATAGTTCTGAACCGCAAAGATTACCTGGCAGAAGGACTCCATCAGCTGTCAGATACTTCCACCTACAAACCATGCCACAGTGATCGCATTCCAGCAATCCAGCAGGATCTCCAGTCACTACTCAAATCCTTAGGCCAATCCCAGAACCTCCCCTCAGAGTCCATCTCCCTACTTACCCCTACCACTCCCCGCACTCCCACCTTCTACATGCTTCCTAAAGTCCATAAACCCAACCAATCAGGACGTCCCATTGTGGCCAGTTACTGTGCCATCCCTGAGAGAATCTCTGCTCTCATAGAGCAACACCTTCAACTTATTACCCGGAACCTATCCTCCTATATAAAAGATACTAACCATTTCCTTGACCGACTCTCCACAGTTTCTTTCCCTTTATCACATGGTGCCCTGCTTGTCACTATTGATGCCATCTCCCTGTACACTAACATTCCTAATGTCCATGGTCTTAATTCTATTGAACACTACCTTTCCAGATGCCCTATGGATTAAAAACCAACAACCTTCTTCCGAGTCTCCATGACCAACTATATCACCAACTATATCCTCACCCACAATTACTTCTCCTTTGAAGGCATTACCTACAAACAAATCTGCAGTATGGCTTGGGCACCCGCATGGCACCATCCTATGCTAACCGATTCATGGGCTATCTAGAGGAATCCTTCTAAAAACCCACAATCCTAAACCACTCACCTGGTTCACATTCATTGATGACATCTTTGCTATATGGATTGAAGGTGAGGACAACTTATTCACATTCCTCCAGAACCTCAACAACTTCTCCCCCATTTGCTTCACCTGGTCCTACTCAACCCAACAAGCCACCTTCCTAGATGTTGACCTCCACCTCAGAGATGGCTACATCAGTACCTCCGTCCATATCAAACTTACTTACCACCAGCAATGCCTCCACTTTGACAGGTGACACCCGTTTCATACCAAGAAGTCCCTTCTGTACAGCCTAGCCACCCGTGGTCGTCGCATCTGCAGTGACGAGCAGTCCCTCTCTAAATATACCGAGGGTCTCACTGAAGCGTTCACTGACCATAATTATCCTCCCATCCTTGTACAAAAACAAATCTCCCGTGCCTTATCTTTCCAGTCTCCCACCACCTCCCAAAGTCCCATATTCCGGCCACAGAGGAGCATTCCCCTCGTAACTCAGTACCATCCAGGACTGGAGCAATTGAATTACATTCTCCACCAGGGTTTCGATTACCTACCATCATGGCCTGAAATGAGAAATGTCCTACCCACTATCCTTCCCACCCCTCCTACCGTGGTAGTCCGCTGTCCACCAAACCTACACAATATACTCGTCCATCCTTACACAACCCCTGTTCCCAATCACTTACCTCATTACTCATACCCCTGTAATAGACCTAGATACGAAACCTGTCCCACACATCCTCCTACCACCACCTACACCAGTCCGATGACTAATATTACCTATCACATCAAAGGCAGGGCTACCTGTGAAACCAGTCATGTGATCTACAAGCTAAGCTGCAACCACTGTGCTGCATTCTATGTAGACATGACAATCAACAAGCTGTCTATCCGCATGAATGGCCACCAACAAACTGTGGCCAAAAAACAAGTGGACCACACTGTAGCTGAACACGCTGCCAACCATGATACCTCTCATCTCAATGACTGCTGCACAGCCTGTGCCATATGGATCCTTCCCACCAACACCAGCTTTTCTGAATTGCGCAGGTGGGAACTTTCCCTGCAATACATCCTATGTTCCCGTAACCCTCCTGGCCTCAACCTTCGTTAGTCAGTCTCCTCACCCATCCAGCCCCCTCCCTCTTCCCATTTTCCAGCACTAACACAGCCATCATTTCACTGCCACACTCAGTTTTGATTTATTTTTATTTCTCTCCTTTCTGCTACTTACCCCCTCACCCCTCCGCAACTTCTCTCCTGACCTCTGTCTAAACTGCAACACTTCACTGTCCGCCACTCCCACCATACTATCCCTCCCCCTCCCTGCCCCAGCCTCATCCTTACCACCACCCAGTCGCCACTCCCATCACGCACTGGTGCTGCTGCTCGCAGTGTAGTTTCAGCTCTCTGAGACTGCAGACTTGTGTGCAAGTTGCGCTTGTGTGTGTGTGTGTGTGTGTGTGTGTGTGTGTGTGTGTGTGTGTGTGTGTGTGTACTGCTGACAAAGGCCTTAATGGCCAAAAGCAATGATTGTGTGAATCTTTTTATTGTGCCTATTGCGACTCAGCATCTCTGCTATATGGTGAGTAGCAATTTTCCTTCTCTCATATTGTTACATTCCATCCCGGATTTTCCAATAACTGAAATGTTGACTGTAGGGTTGGACCATAGGTTGGAGTGTCCTCTGCCATTACTGCAAAGCTATCAAATTACCTCCGATAGTGAGGTGGAAAGATGGATATGGAGTGTTAAAACACAAAAACTACTATAGTCACCAGTGCCGCCAAACTGGCTGCGTTCGAAACATGAGGAAAAAAAAAATTTGATTGTAAACAACAAACATGTAGGGATAATTTGGAGGGGAAGGGTTGTAGGGGATGAGATGGTAAAAGTGGGGATCAGCCAGGGGGGGATCAGATGAGCGAGCATATGGGAGGGGAGCGGGCGGGAGGGGAGGGTGGGGAGGGGAGGGCAGGGGTGGGGTGGGGTGGACAGGGGAGGGAGGGGTGGGAGGTAAGGGAGGGGAGGGAGGTAGGGAAGGAGGATGGTAGGTAAGGGAGGGGAGGGGAGGGAGGGAGGGTGGGAGGGGAGGAAGGGAAGGGGAGGGAAGAAGATGAGGCTGGAGGTGAAGGGAAAGAGAGAGAGTGAAGAGGGGGAGGGAGATTGGGCAATGGGGAAGGGGGAGCAAGGGAGTGAGAGTGAGAAAATATGCCTGCATTTGGGACAGGGGGGAGTGGTAGAAGAAAGGAAAGAGGGGAGGGGGGCGGGGACATAAGAGAGAAGGGAAGCTAGACAATGGAGGTTTCGGACACAATATATTGAAGATACAATGCCCACCTGTGTAGTTCAGAGAAACCTTTGCTGGAAGAGAATATCCAAATGGCATGCATAGTCAGCAGCTATTGAGCTCATTTGTGTTGTGATGCACATCATATTTGGCAACTGGATATCAAGTTTGCAGTTTGCAGTTTGCCACAGTTTAGCGGTACCCGTTCTCGTGAGCAGAGTGTTGATCGCTATGTCAGCACAAAATGCTGCACAGCAATTGCAGCACAGCTGACATATAAAATGGCTGTTTTCACACATGGCTCTGCATTTTATAGGGTAGGAAATGCTTGTGTCTGGAATGCAGTTATGTGTATGTAGGTGAATTATTCAGCCACCTACAATTTGCACAATTTGAGGTGAATTTGTTTGTGCAGCTGAACACTAACTGGTGGCCCTAGAGCCCAGGGTGCACCACACCTGGTCCAGTAAACTGACCAGTATGGTCTTGCCCTGTTGCAAAGGCAGTAAGCAAGGAACAACATGGGAAAATTCCCAGTGCAAAGAATTTGGATGGTAGGAATTTGGATGGTGACTGCTCACCTAATTGTAGAATAGAAGGTGCACCAGAAATGGCAGAGTGTTATGTAATAGGAAAAATCTTAATACATCCGCAGTCTCAGAAAAAAAGTCACATCCAATGAAGCAATAATAATTTCAATAACTTTAAGACTACGAAAGTTAATAACTTTCACAAAGAACTTCAGGATTAACAACTTTTAAATGCTTCATAAAAATGTCAACAATGTCTCAAACAGCACTGCACTATAGGTGTCATCCCCGACAGCTACGTATCTGTGTTTATTTTATTTATTAATTTATTATGTTTTATGTCATTTTAATTATACAAATGTTCATTAGAGAAAAGATAATAGAGTGGGTAGACATAATCTCTCTCTCTCTCTCTCTCTCTCTCTCTCTCTCTCTCTCTCTCTCTCTCTGCACCAGGTCAATACGGTCAATTAGTCAGCCATCTGATACAAGGAGCACAAAATCATTTTTTTTAAAAAACAGATTGAGATTTGAGGTAATATTAAAACGAAATATGCATGTCATGAGTCACGGGAAGTGATCCAGCCCCTTCTGGCAGCCAGCAGGGCAAATGCAATAAAATATAGTGATAGATTGAGGAAATGTCTCAGCCAGCTGCAAAGCCTGCCAAGTAGCAGTGGGGTACTCCACCAGGAAACAGAAAAATGACAACCATCAGCAGGGCACCACTACTGCAACAAGGCTTGGCAGCTTATCATCACATTTCCATAGGCCAAATCAGTGTATTCAGAATGGAGGCATAAGAGGAGTAAATTCATGTCAAGGCAAACGAAGAGCATACTGAAATTTGGTCATACTCTTTTATAAACCATATCTTAGTCATCATGGCTGTAACAGTTCTTTCTCTGTTACAAGCCATAAGAGTCAGTGACATACTAATGTCTACATGTTAGGCCCCAGGAGCAGACAACATTCCATTAGAACTAGTGATAGCCTTGAGAGAGCCAGCCATGACAGAACTCTACCATCTCATGAGAAAGTTGTATGAGTGAGGAAAAATACCCTCAGACTTCAAGAAGAATATAATAATTCCAATCCCAAAGAAAGCAGGTGTTGACAGGTGTGAAAATTACTGAACTATCAGTTTAATAAGCCACGGCTGCAACATACTAACATGAATTCTTTGCAGACAAAAGGAAAAACTGGTAAAATCCAACCTCGGAGAAGTTCAGTTTGGATTCTGCAGAAATGTTGGAGCAAGCGAGGCAATACTGACACTACGACTATCTCAGAAGAAAGATTAAGGAAACACAAACCTACATTTCTAGCATTTGTAGACTTAGAGAAAGCTTTTGACAATGTTGACTGGAGTACCCTATTTCAAATTCTGAAGGTGACAGAGTCAAATACAGGGAACGGAAGGCTATTTACAATTTGTACAGAAACCAGATGGCAGTTATAAGAGTTGAGGAACATGCAAGGGAAGCCGTGGTTGGGAAGGGAGCGAGACAGGGTTGAAGCCTCTCCCCGATGTTATTCAATCTGTATATTGAGCAAGCAGTAAAGGAAACAAAAGAAAAATTTGGAGTAGGAATTAAAATCCATGGAGAAGAAATAAAAACTTTGAGGTTTGCCGATGACATTGTAATTCTGTCAAAGACAGCAAAGGATCTGGAAGAGCAGTTGAATGGAATGAACAGTAGCTTGAAAGGAGAATATAACATGAAGATCAACAAAAGCAAACCAAGGGTAATGGAAGGCACTCAAATTAAATCAGGTGATGCTGAGGGGATTAGGTTAGAAAATGAGGCATTTGAAGTAGTAGATTATTTTTGCTACTTGGAGAGCAAAATAACTGATAATGGTCAAAGTAGAGAGGGTATAAAGTGGAGATGGCTATGGCTAGGAAAGCGTTTCTGAAGTAGAGAAATTTGTTAACATCGAGTATAGATTTAAGTGTCAGGAAGTCTTTTCTGAAAGTATTTGTGTGGAGTGTAGCCATGTATGGAAGTGAAACATTGACAATAAATAGTTTAGACAAGAAGAGAATAGAAGTTTTTAAAATGTGGGGCTACAGAAGAATGCTGAAGATTAGATGGGTAGATCATGTAACTAATGAGAAGATTCTGAATAGACTTGGGGAGAAGACGAAATTTGTGGCACAACTTGACTAAAAGAAGGGATTGGTTGGTAGGACACGTTCAGAGAAATCAAGGGTTCACCAATTTAGTATTGGAGGGTAGTGTGAAGGGTAACAATCATAGAGGGATACAAGAGATGAATACACTAAGCAGATTCAGAAGGATATAGGTTGGAGGAGGTACCTGGAGATGAAAAAGCTTGCACAGGATAGAGTGGCATGGAGAACTGTGTCAAACCAGTTTCTGGACTGAAGACCACAAAAACAACAACAACAACAACAACACAACAATACAAGTCAGAGAACCTAGTATCGTTATTTTCCAGAGCATCCTTCCTAGTAGCCTACTTGGTGTTTTGGAAGGTAGGAGACAAGACTCTGGCAGAAGTAAATCTGTGAGGACCAGGCGTGAGTCGTGCTTCGGTAACTCAGATGGTAGAGCACTTGCCCGCGAAAGGCAAAGGTCCCGAGTTTGAGTCTCGGTTGGGCACACAGTGATAATCTGCCAGGACGTTTCTTGGTGAACTGACCCATAAGTTCATTTTCTAGGAACCTAACATGACTGGGGAACCAGAGGAATACTACTGTCTTCCCATTGTCATTGAGGTCTATGAGGAGATCATGAATGTGCATTACCAATGAGTGCCAGGAACAAAGATGGATTATAGCATGTAGGTTGCAGATTAAGAAAGACTTACATGACTGGGAACAGGTGTATTGAAGAGCAAGTACGGTGGTCACCAAATCCACCATAAAGACACTGCGTCCACCAGGCAGGTAGTGTTGCTCAACGCTCCTGTCCGGTCTTCAACTCCTGAGCCATTAGTAAAAATTACTTCTGAATTGGGGTGTTCACCAAGTACAAGGTGAACACTTTGGAAAACCGTGAGGTGGTGTATCACATCCTTTATGCCAGGAGAAAGATACAAGTGAATTTGAGGATTAGGGATGTATCATGCGTGTGTTTCCAGTAGAGACATAGTTCATGGATTGGTAGAAGGTAAGCCAAAGTCAGAACAAGTAGACTGAACTGAGGTGATATTGGAATTTTGGACTGTGGCCACATTCCTAAATGTTTTATTTCCATATCAGGAAAGAGACTGTGTTTGTTCAGTTGTTCTGTTAGGCTATGGATGTTTATAGCATAGTTGAGAAGGGCCTCTACAAGAAGGCTGGCCATGGAGCTTGGCCAGAAGGCACATCACAGGGCTGATTCCACTGTAAAAACACGAGTCTTAGCAGATAGTCTCAATGCTGTGAAGTGGGCCACTTGTTGCAGCACACTAACCCAGCCTTGCACCATGGTATTCACAGTGCATCGCTACATGGCTGGTGGTCAGTACCCAGATGTTTACTGAAGCTAGGAAGCACTTTGGCATCCAGTAGATGTGGCTTTAGCAACCACACCTCCACAATGATGGGGATCACTTGTGAATAAACTTAAGGAGGTGCTGGACGTAAGGAAAATTTATATCTGATGATGAACTACAGTTTCAAATATTGAAATTTATTCCTGAAATGACAATGTGGAGGCCAAACCCAATAATAGGGATCATTTGTGAATAGATGGTCCAATTCTATGAACTTGTGCATCCTGAGAAGGACTTTTTGGTTGTTTGCTCTGCATCTTATCACAGGCTGCATACGTAGCACTCAAACTGCTTGGCTACCAGTTTTAAGTAACATCCAACCTCCAGCTCTACAAAGATCAGATGCTCTCCTGAAGACCTGGAGAAACATTCAGAAGAACCCCCAGCTACCCATACACAGCGATATATTAATGGCAGAACATCAGTGTCTGAAGCCAAGGAAACCACCTTGGGTTTGTAATTGTAAACTGTGGAAGCTGTATTGGTAAAGTACCGGAACTTCAAGTGCTGATAGAAAGCACCGAAGCTGAAATCGTTATAGGCACAGAAAGCTGGCTGAAGCCAGAGATAAATTCTGCCGAAATTTTTACAAAGGCACGGACAGTGTTTAGAAAGGATGGGTTGCATGCAACCGGTGGTGGCACGTTTGTCGCTGATAGTAGTAGTTTATCCTGTAGTGAAGTAGAAGTGGATAGTTCCTGTGAATTATTATGGGTGGAGGTTACACTCAACAACCGAGCTAGGTTAATAATTGGCTCCTTTTACCGACCTCCTGACTCAGCAGCATTAGTGGCAGAACAACTGAGAGAAAATTTGGAATACATTTCACATAAATTTTCTCAGCATGTTTTTAGTCTTAGGTGGAGATTTCAATTTACCAGATATAGACTGAGACATTCAGATGTTTAGGACGGGTGGTAGGGACAGAGCATCGAGTGACATTACACTGAGTGCACTATCCGAAAATTACCTCGAGCAATTAAACAGAGAACCGACTCATGGAGATAACATCTTGGACCTACTGATAACAAACAGACCCGAACTTTTCGACTCTGTAAGTGCAGAACAGGGATTCAGTGATCATAAGGCTGTTGCAGCATCCCTGAATATGGAAGTTAATAGGAATATAAAAAAAGGGAGGAAGGTTTATCTGTTTAGCAAGAGTAATAGAAGGCAGATTTCAGACTACCTAACAGATCAAAATGAAAATTTCTGTTCTGACACTGGCAATGTTGAGTGTTTATGGAAAAAGTTCAAGGCAATCGTAAAATGCGTTTTAGACAGGTACGTGCCGAGTAAAACTGTGAGGGACGGGAAAAACCCACCATGGTTCAACAACAAAGTTAGGAAACTACTGCGAAAGCAAAGAGAGCTTAACTCCAAGTTTAAACGCAGCCAAAACCTCTCAGACAAACAGAAGCTAAACGATGTCAAAGTTAGCATAAGGAGGGCTATAAGTGAAGTGTTCAGTGAATTCGAAAGTAAAATTCTACGTACCGACTTGGCAGAAAATCCTAGGAAGTTCTGGACTTACGTTAAATCAGTAAGTGGCTCGAAACAGCATATCCAGACACTCCGGGATGATGATGGCATTGAAACAATGGATGACACGCATAAAGCTGAAATACTAAACACCTTTTTCCAAAGCTGTTTCACAGAGGAAGACCGCACTGCAGTTCCTTCTCTAAATCCTCGCACAAACGAAAAAATGGCTGACATTGAAATGAGTGTCCAAGGAATAGAAAAGCAACTGAAATCACTCAACAGAGGAAAGTCCACTGGACCTGATGGGATACCAATTTGATTCTACACAGAGTACACGAAAGAACTTGCCCCCCTTCTAACAGCTGTGTACCGCAAGTCTCTAGAGGAACGGAATGTTCCAAACGATTGGAAAAGAGCACAGGTAGTCCCAGTCTTCAAGAAGGGTCGTCGAGCAGATGCGCAAAACTGTAGATCTATATCTCTGACGTCGATCTGTTGTAGAATTTTAGAACATGTTTTTTGCTCGAGTATCGTGTCGTTTTTGGAAACCCAGAATCTACTCTGTAGGAATCAACATGGATTCCGGAAACAGCGATCGTGTGAGACCCAACTCGCTTTATTTGTTCGTGAGACCCAGAAAATATTAGATACAGGCTCCCAGGTGGATGCTATTTTCCTTGACTTTCGGAAGGTGTTCGATACAGTTCCGCACTGTCACCTGATAAACCAAGTAAGAGCCTATGGAATATCAGACCAGCTGTGTGGCTGGATTGAAGAGTTTTTAGCAAACAGAACACAGCATGTTGTTATCAATGGAGAGACGTCTACAGACGTTAAAGTAACCTCTGGCGTGCCACAGGGGAGTGTTATGGGACCATTGTTTTTCACAATATATATAAATGACCTAGTAGATAGTGTCGGAAGTTCCATGCGGCTTTTCGCGGATGATGCTGTAGTATACAGAGAAGTTGCAGCATTAGAAAATTGTAGCGAAATGCAGGAAGATCTGCAGCGGATAGGCACTTGGTGCAGGGAGTGGCAACTGATCCTTAACATAGACAAATGTAATGTATTGCGAATACATGGAAAGAAGGATCCTTTATTGTATGATTATATGATAGCGGAGCAAACACTGGTAGCAGTTACTTCTGTAAAATATCTGGGAGTATGCGTGCGGAACAATTTGAAGTTAATTAATTGTTGGTAAGGCGGGTACCGGGTTGAGATTCATTGGGAGAGTCCTTAGAAAATGTAGTCCATCAACAAAGGAGGTGGCTTACAAAACACTCGTTCGACCTATACTTGAGTATTGCTCATCAGTGTGTGATCCGTACCAGATCAGGTTGACGGAGGGGAGAGAGAAGATCCAAAGAAGAGCGGCGCGTTTCGTCACAGGCTTATTTGGTAACCGTGATAGCGTTACGGAGATGTTTAGCAAACTCGAGTGGCAGACTCTGCGAGAGAGGCGCTCTGCATCGCGGTGTAGCTTGCTCGCCAGGTTTCGAGAGGGTGCGTTTCTGGATGAGGTATCGAATATATCGCTTCCCCCAACTTATACCTCCCGAGGAGATCACGAATGTAAAATTACAGAGATTAGAGCACGCACGGAGGCTTTCAGACAGTCGTTCTTCCCGCGAACCATACGCGACTGGAACAGAAAAGGGAGGTAATGACAGTGGCACGTAAAGTGCCCTCTGCCACACACCGTTGAATGGCTTGCGGAGTATAAATGTAGATGTAGATGTAGATGTGAACTGCACAACATCTTGAAGCCTCCGACTTCAACATCAATGAAGTACGGAGAACTCAGTGGGAAGAATCGTCAGTGTTCAACGGTCATTTGGTTGAAAAGCCTTCCATGCGTGTTCCAGGTTTCACACTCCCCAAACGCCTGTGGAGAACCATCAACCTCATCCAAACAGGACAAGGGAACTGCAGATATCTAAAGCACAAATGGGGCTGGGCAACACCTCCAGATTGTGACTGTGGAGCTGCCCTGCAAACAAAAAAATCCCATTGTTGGTGAATGCCCAAGACGAACCTTTGGGGGATCAATAAATGACATCCACCATGTATCACCTGAAAGCCTCAACTGGATCAACAGACTGGACTTAGAAATCTAAGAACTTGTGTAATGTGTATATATTTTAGCATAATACTTGAGACATTTGATTCTGTACCTGTATTTTACTTGTCATTTCTTACACTGCATACCCTTAAAATTATGTATTTGATCCAAGCTCTGTATCATCATATGATAATATAAGGCAAAGACTGTCCGTGACTTCTCATTGACTTTATTCTAAAAAGCCTGTACAGGAATCCTGAGACATGGAAGTGTGGCTAAACTAATTAATAACCTACTATGAGGAGAAATACATAGGTGTGTGACATGTGGAAGCTTGGGGTCAGTCTGCGGAGTATGCTCGGATAGCCTAAGTGGTAAGGTGACCACTCACAAGAAGCAGGAAATCCAGGTTCACGTTCCTTTCCAGTACATATTTTCAGATGTCACTTTAGGTAATACATCTACCTGTATACCTACCACAGTAAAGTTAAATTTCAGGTATAAATGTAAGGAAAAGGTAATGGTGAGTAACCGAAAGCAGAGAGCTGACATAGGGCCAACTTGACATTAAATTGACTATCCACTGGATGCTGAATTGAAGGAAAAGAAATAACAAGGGAATAGGACAGCAGTACAGAAAGAGAATAAATACTGTTATGTCTACGGCCCCCACGGTCATCATGTACATAATCACAAGGGAGTTGCGAGTGCCCTGGCTGATCCATACATGATACTGATTCAAACATGTGACTGACCCAACACCCAGCCAAACCTGTGAAACTGCATGCCTAAAAAGTGCATTGGTTCCTGGTTGCCTCCATATTTCTCTATAATTTCTCCATGACAATCAGCAGAGGTGATAGAAAAATCTGGCACTCACTGGTGAAGGGAGTCCAATACCAATGATCTCAGTTCTATTACAGATGTACCCGTGCCCACCTCCTCTATGTACTGTTGTTGTTGCAGGAGTTGTACAGTTGTTCGTAATGAATGCCTAGAGGGAAAATTAATAGTGTACAGATGGTTGCGTACTATCCGAGTCAATACAGGTCTTCCTGTTGCCTACAAAAAGGCAGCTTGTATTTCTGTGGAATTCTCCTTGGGATACCTATGAACTAAAATTTGTAGGTAGCAGTTATTAACTAATATAAACCTTTGTGAGGCACACACTCAATGTCCTGAGTTTCTATACCAGTGAAATATTCGAAAAACATTACTGTGAGCTGTACATTCATTCAGTGAGCTATTTCACGTGGTGACAATCCTCCTCGCTGTAAAGTGGCAACACGTGATTGATGTAAACTTCAAATGACCCTTTGAGGCATGTTTGACAGACTACACAGCATGTCTAAGTCACATTGTGCCATTCACTATTGGAGATACAGTGGGTTCTACTGAACTGCATTGAGAAAGCAGGTTTACTTTTACCTCCACTACACAGTTCCTGAATTGATGGAGGAGCTATAGCAAGGCTACTCGAGATAACACAGGGGACAGACTATACAATCAATTATTTTAATAATAAAAATACTACAATGCGTGAGCCTCATCAGTAGTACAACAAAAAAATACAAATATGCAATCCACACAGAGAATACTTGCTTTTGGATGTTTGTGAGCTGCGTCGTGAAGATGCAGTTGATCTGTGTTCATCAAGTCCCTCTGTTTTCATCTCTTTTTCTTCACCTAGAGCTGCTTCTTGTCCATCAGTTGTATCCTTCCCTTCCTGAACACAAATATTATGAACATTGTACACACTTTGTCAGATTTGGCACAGAATTCTGCCTTCCTAATGTATGAATTTCAAATGTATTAACAAGAGATAGAGGAACATATAAAGACAACAATCACTAGTTATTTGCACAAATAAAGTACATAACTTTGTAGATATTGCCTCTGAACATGCAATTTAGATAAAAACTACAATAATTTATTGAATTACCAGTGAATAATGGGATAGTAAGTTTTTACAGTTAGTTACAGTTTTCTCAAATAGTAACTACCAGAAGTTTGTAGGGTTTACAGAAATGGTGGAATTAATAGTTAAATTTTGAGTTCACTTCTAATGTGTGCTTACCACTTGTTTTTAAGTTCCATACCTGCTCAATACACCATCCAAATTTGTACACCCAACTGATTTCCATGCAAAACTGCAAACAGCAATGTATATAACTACACTAATGCCTTGTTTCAAACTGAGGCTTCCATAAATCACATATAACAGAATTCCCCACTGGAACACAACATTGTTAAACAATGTGTCTCTTAGCAAGTGGCTAAAACAATTCCAAAGCAATGATATTGGACATTATAACCTGCAAGGCAGCTGGCTATCTCTGTTCCAGGCTCTGATATGCAACACATGTGTTCCATCTGACTCGCCTGACTCCTTTTAGCCATATTTGTACCAATCATTCTGAGAGACTGAAGTTCTTTTGCACTGCCTAACCTTTATGTTCAGCTCTTGTACCTCTCCCACAAAATACAATTTTTTAGTTAAATATGTATTCTTATTGACTTTAAACCATCCTCAAATTCTGGCACCCAGTGCCTATCTTGATCATTCTCTACAGAGTGCTCCCTATTCAAAAGAAACAAGGTGTCAACAGAGACTATGATTACATCCAATAAATACTGTCCTTTGACAGTTGAAGAGGAAACGAAAAAAGCATGACAAAATTCTATGAGCTTCCAGCTTTCGTCATAAATCAAAGAATGATTGTGAGCACCTTTTTCAGAAGGAAGGCCCTTCATCCACAACCTCAATTTTAATGTAATCGAAGTTGGTTCTGATGTAACATAACAGAGACTATCAGCTACTATATATGACTGACTGAAATTATCCATCTCTTTCCACAATGATCGTTTTACTTGCATGTACTTTGCCAGCTTTTTTTATGTGACTGAAATTTTCATATTTGCTTTCTTTTTTACAAATTATCCCCAGCATTACTAACATGTTCTGGAAGTCAGAACCAACTCTTATTTGCAGTGACACACTAGATTTTGTGGGGGAGCTAATCTTGCAAAGCCTGAGTTAAGAGTGCTGGTCAATGTACTTTTCAACCATTTCTTTGAAAAACAATGTGAAGTAAATGAAGTGTCAGAGTGTAGAAGGCAGAAAAACCTCAATATAGACAAATGAGATGCTGAGTCATGGACAGGCACAACAAGAAGACTGCTATACATTTAAGCTTTTGGCCAAAAAGCCTTTTCCAGAAATAGAAAACACACACACTCTGATTTTGATCTTGACATTTTTGGTGCATTTTTATACTTTCTAGTCCTTTGATCCCTATGGTAACCCAGTTCAATCAATACATTATAAACAAGATAATAATGCTAAGAGCACTGGCAATCTGAGAGGGTTCTTGAATACTATTTTGATACACTGATTCATATGGAAAACTGGCTCTCAGCAGCACTGGAGACTATAGATATATTTGTTTCATTGATAAAGCACTGTAATTCTGATGATGGGCTTGTTTGACACTCTAGCAGTGACTTCACAAGTACCCTAACAAAAGAAACCACCTCAGCTTAAGGTGGGCACCTCTGCTGGGTGCTCATTTAGTTTACCCAGCTATTAGCAGAGTGATTCTGTTCTGTTAAACAGAATGGTGGCAATGCTGACTATGGCAACTGCAAGCAGACTACTATGTCTTTGTTTTGCACTGAATGATGATAAACAATCATCACAGAAAGTTTCTGGAGGAGCCATAGGGCGCAGAAAAGCGATTTTAAAAGCAGAATCTAAGATATTCTGATGCTATCAGATGAAGTTCTTTGTCACATGTAATAATAATAATAATAATTAAAAAAAGCCGCCCCCCCCCAACACACACACACACACACACACACACACACACACACACACACACACACACACACACACACACACGACCACTGTCATCTTAGGGTGCTTAGGGTAAATTGCAGTGGGCAGCTATCTCTACTAGAATGAGTAGAAGGGGTGCAGCAGGGCCATGGGATGGTCACAGTTTGGTGGCAGTCACTCATGTGGGCAGACAGCCTGTTACTGGACATGTCCACACAAAATGCTGCATAGATGTTGGAGCCAAGTTTGTGGCTCACAATACTGCTTTCACAGGTGACCATGTCTTTGATGAGGTATGAAATGTCTCTGTAAGGAATGAAGCACATGGTAGTGGGTGGACCTATGGGACAGGTAGGCATGACCACTATCAAGCTTTCAGTCCACATGAATGGACATCGTCAGCCAGTGGCTAAGAGATACCTGGACCACCCAACTGCTGGGAATGCTGTGCAACAGGGTGTGCTTGATTTCAATGACTGTTTCACAGCCCATGTCATATGAATTCTTTCCAACCAACACACATTCTGTTCTCCAATACACCAGTAGCTCTTCCCCCCCCCCCCCCCCCCCCTCTGCCACCTCCCCACCCCCTCACCCTTCCCATCACACTGTACAGCCTCCCAATGGTGCACTTAGCAGCCATTATCCTGTCTCCATCATGTCCCTACACATACTCCACAGGCAGCACTACAGCATCTCCTCTCATCCCATACCCTTCTATCCCTCCCCCTTTATGCTCCCTCACTCTGTTGTACCTCCACTACCCTCCCTAGCAAAGATTGTTGCTCACCACAGTTGGGCCTCAGTGTCTGTAGGTGACAGTGGCCGCGCGTGCGCGCACGTGTGTGTGTGTGTGTGTGTGTGTGTGTGTGTGTGTGTGTGTGTGTGTGCGCGCGCTCTTTCTTCATGTGACAAACAACTTTGTCTGATAGCTTAATAACATACAAGGGACAATTTAAATAAGCCTGTCTCAGGTTCAACACGATCTCTCTGTCTCTATGTGGTGGTAAGCAATTTATCCTCATCCATATTATTGTTAAACAACAAAGTATAGGGACATTGCAAGGGGTGTAAAAGGTAATGTATGTGTCCCATGCCAAGACCGACAAATAAAATTCTGCAAGAATACATGTCACACAATAAATACATATACAAATGGACAAACATATACACAAAGTACAATTTTGTTTGGATTCTATATAACTGCCTATACAAGTGCCCAGCAGCATTCAGCCTCATAAACGCTTATTAAAGATATTGACACTCCATCAAAGCATACCTGAGCAGAGCACCACTTTCACATAAATTTATTCTTTCATTATGCAGTCCTGACACATATGTATTCACATGCCACATCTCTTGTGGTTTCAAATTTGTGCAAGCCGATTATGAATTCAAAATAAAGTTCAAAACAATATTTTGTGTTTACAGAACAACAGTGTCACTATTGTGACTGACTCATATTCACAGTTCAGTTCTCTGGTTTATAACACGTCCTTCGCCTTGAGTGCGCACACCCATGTCTTTATGTTACCATGGTAAACAAGTGTGAGAAATACCACAGTTTGATCTTAGTTTACTTCAACAATGGTAAAATAAACTTACATTATATGAGCTAAATCACTGTTTAATTAAACAGTAATAAAATAAACTTTCATTGCATCATTCTGTTGCCACGTACAAACGTTACCCCACAAAATGACACACTCAAGCATTACACAGTGCAGTTGCATCAGATTCCAGTCAGCTGCTTATTCAATTGCTAATTATCTCACATACAACAACCTCATTGTGAGATTATGCTGCTAGCTTGGAATCTGGTCATTTTCTTGCATGGATTGCAAATTTTACTCACCTACCGCACTGTTTATTTTTTTATTACTACTGCTCTTTTGGATACATGACAACACAACTTATCACAGTGTTAGCTAAAGCAATAATGAAGCATTAGACATGAGCTCACAATTGTAAAACAACAATGGAATGGTACAAGACAATGTTACTTGTGGTTGGCGCAATTTATACACAGGCGCATCTGCTCAAGGGATAAGCCTGAGCCATCACTAGGGACAAACAATATTTATTCAAATTCAAGCCAACCTTTTCTTATTATTTTCATGGTTAAAAAATGCACTTAAGGCTTTGATTCATCGGCAAAGCCTTAGAAAGTTCCGAAAAATGCTGCTAGAAGCTGCTGTAAGTTGCTATTTAGCCACAGAAGCTGTTGTACTACTGCTTCGAGTATTGAATGATTATTATTTTTTAGCATGGGGGAAATTAAAATTTAATATTGCTCATTTTTGAACTTTGCAGTTTTTCAAATATTCACAGCAATAAAAATAAATCTCTTTACATTCACATCATCAAATTGACATTTTTACGTAACCTGCAGCAGTTGGTAAGCATGGTAAGTAGAGTTTTACATTTCGAAAGCTCCAGCTCCATTTGGAAGCTGTCGGCACATATCGATGTACATTGAGCCACTTTCCAATGCTGTCAATAACCACAATATAACAATAAGAAGTATTTAACTGCCTCAATTTAATTTTATATTCATGAGTACAAGTAAGTTCCCATTCCAACTTGAGCATCCTTATACATGAGCTTTTCTAAAACCTTGTGACTTCAATGGGAGATTTCTACCACAGCAGATGATAAATATGAATCATACGTTATTCGCGCTGCATACAATGGGTGAAACTTTCCTGCTGCACGATATCCCATCCCCTACAATAATTTCATTTGTGTTTCTTCCACAGACCCCTAGACCAATGATAGAGTGCTCACTACCATGTTTGCAGATAGTACATTCAGATTTCACCCTTCAATTCAGTCTAGCTTAGTAGTCTTGTGAAGTGTCAGGTTTTAGTCTACCACAATGAAGCATTTTCACTATGTCGCAAAGTTGGAAAAAAAAAAAAAAAAAAAAAAAAAAAAAAAAAAAAAAAAAAAAAAAAAAAAATGAAAGAAAGAAAGAAAGAAAGAAAGAAGCAATTTTTCTTGCTGAGAAAATGTCAAATTGTGCTGTAGGTCAGTGATACAGATTCAATGAGAATAATGTGAGACAGTGAAGACAGCAAAAGGAACAATTTTTAGCTTGTTCCAGCAATAGTAAAGCATTTTCTGGGCCAGAACATGCCTACTATACAACAAAAGTGCTGATCTGTGAGTGCAGAAATTATCTAATTTAAAGCACATTAAGTTGCTCAACAGCAGAAAATCACAAATTTCAAAGGAAGCCGCCACTGGGCTGCTCATTTCATGAAATTTTGGGGTTTTTTTCTTCATACATGCACTTCAATTGCATAACTGCTGCCAGAAAACTGAAAGGAAAAATTTGTTGAATTTTGGCATTTAATAATCAGGCGATGCACCAAAAATAATTATCTTTATGGTTAAATAGGTAATGTGCACCAAACTCCGGTGTATTTTGATATGCCAACAGATTGCACAGCAGAAGCTAAGGGCAAGAAAGATGAGAAGATACTGTCTGCAAATAGTGAGTGGCAGTCCACGTCCATCATGCTTGCTTGTACAGTTATGGCAATAAACTGCCACCAATCATAGTTTTTAAATTCAAGACATTATGTACGTTTGAGGTTTTTCCAAAAAGGGTTATTGTGTGTGATAATACAAGTGGCTGGTTCACAGAAGATTTGGTTTTAGAGTCTTGAACTTGTATGCCAGTGCTGTCCTAGTGCACTGCTAGGCTGGCTAGATTCATACATACATTGTACTACTCTACTTCAAAAGAAAAGTAAGTGTAGGATAGAACAGATATGGCTGTAATTCCAGGCAGGATGATGTCAATTTTACAGCCATTACATGTTTGTAATGGCATGGTTAGTTAGGTGTAAATAGTTCTAAGTCTACCTACGGGAAAATTAAAGAGACCTTTGGAGAAAACAGAATCACTTGCATGAATATCTTGAGCTCAGATAGAAACCCAGTTCTAAGCAAAGAAGGGAAAGCAGGAAGGTGGAAGGAGTATACAGAAGGCCTATACAAGGGCGAGGTTCTTGAGGACAGTATTATGGAAATGGAAGAGGATGTAGATGAAGATGAAAAGGGAGATATGATACTGTGTGAAGAGTTTGACAGAGCACTGAAAGACCTAAGTTGAAAAAAGGCCCTGGGAGTAGACAACATTCCATTAGAACTACTGGTAGCCTTGGGAGAGCCAGTCCTGACAAAACTCTACCATATTGTGAACAAGATGTATGAGACAGGCAAAATACCCTCAGACTTCAAGAAGAGTACAATAATTCCAATCCCAAAGAAAGCAGGTGTTGACAGACATGAAAATTACCGACCTATCAGTTTAATAAGCCATGGCTGCAAAATACTAACATGAATTCCTTACAGGCAAATGGAAAAACTGGTAGAAGCCGACGTTCAGGAAGATCAGTTTGGATTCCGTAGAAATGTTGGAACACGTGAGGCAATACTGATCCTATGGCTCATCTTAGAAAATAGATTAAGGAAAGGCAAACCTACATTTCTAGCATTTGTAGACTTAGAGAAAGCTTTTGACAATGTTGACTGGAATACTCTCTTTCAAATTCTCGAGGCGGCAGGGGTCAAATACAGGGAGCAAAAGGCTATTTACAATTTGTACAGAAACCAGATGGCAGTTATAAGAGTCGAGGGGCATGAAATGGAAGCAGTGGTTGGGAAGGGAGTGAGACAGGGTTGTAGCCTATCCAAAATGTTATTCAATCTGTATATTGAGCAAGCAGTAAAGGAAACAGAAGAAAACTTCAGAGCAGGAATTAAAATCCATGGAGAAGAAATAAAAGCTTTGAGGTTTGCCGATGACATTGTAATTCTGTCAGGGACAGCAAAGGACCAGCAAGAGCAGCTGAATGGAATAGACAGTGTCTTGAAAGGAGGATATAAGATTAACATCAACAAAAGCAAAACGAGGGTAATGGAATCAAGTCTAATTAAACTGGGTGATGCTGAGGGCATTAGATTAGGAAATGAGATGCTGAAAGTAGTAAATGAGTTTTGGTATTTGGGGAGCAAAATAACTGATGATGGTCGAAGCAGAGAGGATATAAAATGTAGACTGGCAATAGCAAGGAAAGCGTTTCTGTAGAAGAGAAATTTGTTAACATCGAGTATAGATTTAAGTTTCAGGAAATCTTTTCTCAAAGTAATTTTATGGAGTGTAGCCACGTATGGAAGTGAAACGTGGACGATAAATAGTATAGACAAGAAGAGAATAGAAGCTTTCAAAATGAGGTACTACAGAAGAATGCTGAAGATTAGATGGGTAGATCACATAACTAATGAGGAGGTATTGAATAGAATTGAGGAGAAGATAAATTTGTGTCACAACTTGACTAGAAGAAGGGATCAGTTGGTAGGACATCTTCTGAGACATCAAGGAGTCACCAATTTAGTACTGGAGGGCATCGTGGAGGGTAAAAATCATAGAGGGAGACCAACAGATGAATACACGAAGCAGATTCAGAAGGATGTAGGCTGCAGTAGGTACTGGGAGATGAAGATGCTTGCACAGGATAGAGTAGCATGGAGAGCTGCATAGAGGTGTACATGTTCCGCTTTTAACCCGCCCATGCTTGCCCGGTGCCCAGGTGGGCAGGCCGCCGCGCGTTGTCAACAGAACGGGCAGGCTGCTTCACTCCCAGCCAAGCCAAGCACAACCCAACCCAGGCAGGCTGCGGGAAACTTGCTTGCCTTCCCATATTACTGCCGAGCTGCGCTACGCAGCCGTTTAGTCTGAGCGCTTCATTGTCGTACTATGAACGCTAATTAAAAGTTTTTATTTTACCTGAGCACCAAAGGACAAACCCTAACATTATATATATATTAATTTCAGGTCAAAAAATATTGGGTTTTATTTGTACATTCTTCCTTTACGCGTATATTTCGGGCTTATTATCTATCTATATAAATAAAAATGAATTGCCAAATGCGTTGATAAGCGTAAAACTCGAGAACGGCTGGACCAATTCGGCAATTTTTTTTTTTTGCTGTGTTCGTAATTCTCAGGACAAGGTTTTTATGAAATAAAATTTTTCGAAAATCGACCGAAAATTTGGAAAATTTCAGAAAAACTGAAAGTGTGTTTTCATTGTGTCCGTGTGTTTGTATTGCATAAAATCTTGATGAAATTTTGTACACTATACCTTGAAACCAAGAGGAAGGTCACAGTCTACTTAAAATTTCGTAGGGTGCATGGCAGAGGTTACTTTACCTAACGGAATTCGACAAATTGTACGTTTTTATTCCGATCTTGATGAAATTTGGCATACTTGATATTCAAAGCAGGATGAAGGGCGCTGTCTGCTTAAAATTCTGAATGGTACATGGCGGAGGGTACTTTACTTACACACTTCTACACCAACCTACAGTTTTATTCCGATCTTGAAGAAATTTTGCACACTTGACCATCAAGAGGAACATTACTGTCTACATAATATTTCGGACAGTGCATGGAAAAGAGTACCTTACAAAAGATTTTGACATCGTTTGCGGGTTACCATGAAATCCTTCTCCCTCTATACTGCTAAATGGTCTCAGGTCCTTAAGCACACATTTCGACGCCATTTTCGGCCACTAAATCTTTGTCCTCTTTCAAGAAATTTCCGGAGTGAGGGAACTGCTTGTCAAATTTGCACACATGTCATAACATACTGGAGACTCTAGTCACGGTAGCTTGACAGCGCAACCTGTTGTCAGGCGCAGCAAGCTGAGCGGGTCCCGTGAAGCTTGGCAGGCCTGCGGGAACCCAGGTAGCCCGGGCTTGCGGGAGCCCAAGTCGGTCGCATTACCCACTATGCCTCAGTACATGCGTACTCTTGTGTTTACGTCGCGGCAGGCTGACCTGCATGAATGGTTGCAGAGGAGCTAGGAGCAAGCAGGCTGCAATGGGAATTTGTACACCTCTGGAGCTGCATCAAACCAGTCTCTGGACTGAAGACAACAACAACAACAACAACAACAACAACAACAACAACAACATGTTTGTATAAACAAACTATTTAAGGACAAGCTTAAAAATATGTACACGCAATGGCTAACGAAAGAAGGTAGGCAATTAATGCCTACAGGACCTGATAAGTGTGCAATCTTGTCTCACAAGTGTGAGTGGATTGACCATTCTCGGAAATATATCCTGAATAAAACTGTCCAACATGCATTTAAAAAATGCTGTGTTTCTAATGCGCTTGATGGCACACAGGACAATGCTCTCTATGAAGAAGTACTGACAGGAAATCAAGTGTAGATGAGTCAGAACCATCTGAGTAATTATCAAAAACAGAACCTACACGATTATGATAGCTCAATAAAATTTCTGTTTTGTACTTTCATTTTTCATTTCTAAGTCATTTTCTTTGTAACAGTATCCACCCAGCTGATGAGCCGATGCTACTATGAACGAGAAGACATCGTGTGTGTCTTACGTGCATGTTTATGTAATACTTATTTAAGTCTTTTTGTTGGGTTATGTGTTGTCAAGTTGTATACCAGTTTGCCATAATATTGGGGTTTCTCTGTAACGAGGCTTGCCTGTGACACCATCTTTCACAGCCCACCTGTATGTTGTTCCTAATTATGCCGCATTTATTCTAGGCAGTCATGCCCTAATTTGTTTTTCAAACAACAGTGACAGATGTAGAAGACGGCCCAGGAGAAAGATTTTCTTCAGTGATGACAATACTTATTGTTCATATTTTGCCCGGATCACTTGTGCTGAAAATGATTCTGTGTGGATAAATTATGTTGTTTAGCATGTTAAGGAAGTAATTTAATAAAGTATCTTGTCTAACCTCTATCAGAGATGATATAAATCAGTGTCTTGAAAACATTGATTGCTCTTCACCGGATTTACAGTATATCCTTGATATCAAGTGGCATAGCCTGTCAAGCCGAAATGTAATTTTCTTGGATGAAAACATCATATTTCACTGAAAGAAAAAAATATTTTGGATGACATTCATGGGATATGGAAAGACTGACATATGACTCTAACACAAGTTGTGGTACAGTCTGTAAAAGTGTTAGTGGCCCCAGATGCCCTAGTTCCACTCAGAATATTTTGATAGATATTGTGAATTGTCATTGCTATCTGTGTTTATGTTGTGACAATAATTTTAAATGCCCACCTGGCTAAATTTAACTCCATGCAAATTACTATAAATAAGTATGACTCCCAGCGTATCTCTGACAGGTAGAGCCACTTTATACTCTATCCATAATATAATGAGCCT
Source organism: Schistocerca americana (assembly GCF_021461395.2). NCBI lineage: Eukaryota > Metazoa > Arthropoda > Insecta > Orthoptera > Acrididae > Schistocerca > Schistocerca americana. The sequence goes on along the minus strand of NC_060123.1, from coordinate 132,390,833 downwards.
TATATTATATAATGAGCCATATCTGTTTCAATTTTTAAGTGTGGCTTGAAATTAGGTTATTCCCCCCCCCCCCCCTTTTCCCCTCCTCCTCCCACTCCCCAAGCATCATTTTTGGAGTGTGGCTTGGATTCGAGGTCAGCTTATATTTGGGTAAATACGATAACAGACACGATCATCTCAGTTCTATCTCTGGAGTGTCACATTTTATTCAAGTAACATTCTAAAGTAGCTCTGCAATCTCTTATTCTAGAGTACATTATTTTTTTCTAATTATGATTACTGAACCATCTCCTTTATTACTTTGAGGGTGCCTATTTTCTGTTTATCTTCAGATCATGTAGAACTTAAGAAATCTATTGGGCCATTTTCTCAAATCAGTTTTTCATTATTTTTGTTATTACCACAGTTATGTAACACACAACAATTTATGGCACAATGGGTAACCACTCATCATATAGTTGACATGATGAGTAGTCAACAGGCACATTACTAAGATTGAAAATATATGAGAGTTTTCAGACAATGTCTTTGTCTGGAGCTAATGTATATAGATGTCTGGCAACAGATTAACTCTGTTGTTCTGTCAAGTTTGCTGTTTTTAGTCATCTGCTGTATATTCTTCCACTTCTGAAACGTGCAGAAATATGACGTTAAGTGTACAGCTGTTCTCCCTTGACAAGGAGCCCTGGGCAACTTTCTTATTTGATCATTAAATGGTTATTCTTCTTCCCTCTCAGTTTTTAAGGTGAATCCGGGTTGTTGTGGATTTCTTTGTTGCCACTTGCTACATATAATTTCTTGCTATGTGTTTAGTTACTTTCTACACTGACTATCAACAGCCACCTCTCCAAGAACTGAGGGACTTTTGATACTGAAAGTCCACAATTCTGTCACCTACTGCATGCCTATCTGCTAAGTAACCATGCATTATTTCCCAGCTGCTGCTATTTATAGGTAATAAATCCCTGCGCCAAAACAATTTTGACATTATCATCTAGTTAACAGTGACAGCTGTTTCTTTTTAATCTTCGATCACCACACAAACAAAGAGCATCTTTCAGGTGCTTAATTCTTCTTTCTTAAATTTGACATGTATAAGCAAGTTTCCTACACAATTCAGAGGTTTATACAAAGCTGTCAGTCTTAAATGTAACGTGAATGTTCATTTAGACAGAGAGGGAAAACTGCAAAACAAAATTTTGACAAACCACTGATCTCTGCATCCCAGGGGCTTCCGATTCAGGCTGCTCTTCTGGTACTGAGGGTCCCAGCTGATGAGCAGTGGGTGGTTGGTCAGGTGACACATGAGACTGGGCACTGAAGAACGATGACTTCTTCCTTGGCAGTGCTGATGAACTCTCCTCTGAAGGTTTTATACTAAGAGCCATGTCAGCTGCTTGCTCAACATCAGTTTTCATTGCAGCTGACAATATCTGTAAAAAGTTCAAAAAAGTTCAATTAATAGAAGTCATGTGTGTACACACACACACACACACACACACACACACACACACACACAAATTGTAAATATAATGTGAGACCACCATTCACTACACTGAGGCACTCAAAGGGGTTATCAACTTTTTCACTGATAAATTTTTCCTCTTGAGATGTAACTGTTGTAGTAAGTAGCTAATGAACTGTCTGAACTGACACATGCTCAACTATTTTATCTCCCCTCAGCATATAATTTAAATATTGCTTTTCTGATGCACTGGGTGAACTAAGGAAGTAGTTTTATGTCAAAGAATAATTATCATTAAATAACTGAAGTATCACAATATAACTTAAGATGTGACAGAATATTTTTCACATTGTATGTAATTTAAAATACTGTAATAATACTACAGTGGAGTTCTGAACTTACATTCTCCAATTTCACATTTTTTGTGATTCTACACCATAAATTTGTAGACCCTGTGAAAAACCCATAAGATCAATGCTAAAAATCTCTGATTTTACATGTCATCCTAGTAAGGTTTACCTCAATTCTAAGTTCTTACTCGACATCTTGCTCGACTTCATCCCGTTTTCTTCTTACTGACATTTGATGATACTGAACGAGTTGAAGTTGCACAAAAGACAGATGGTCTGAACAGGGGTAGTGGCAGTGGTAAGGGAATACTTTAGGCAATTGTAGAGAAGGGAGATGTGAGAGAGGAAATGATGATGTAATCCATGATCTGTGTTGTCAACATCACTTGCAACATTTAGCTTCACTGTGCAATTATGATACAACTATTGCTAGGTTGCAACAGTAATGGAAAAATGAGACAGTCAAAGTGAAGTGTTTGGACCAAGCCAATATGTGATGAAGGGGTCCAGCCACCACCTTTTCTTTTGCCACAAATAACCCAGTTCCATCTTTTTGCATGTATTTCCAATGTATTAGATTCAGCAGCAATACCAATCCTCAACCTTTTAAATTCAAACACTGAATCTTGAAGAATAGCTCAGCCATAATCGAGGAAACGTCGCCTATTTCCGACTAGTGAACTCTTATTGGCTGGCAACTTGTTAAGCCACCCAATGGTCAGTGCAGCCAACTCACCACACTAACACACGTAAAATGTGCTCACCTACTGGATGTGTGGAGAGGGGAAGTGGCCCTTCAATGTCAGGAATGTAGGTAGGGGTGAAAGCATTTTGTGAAGTGCTGAAAATATACTTTTCACACCGATAACGTGTTATGATAGAGATGTCACATGGAAATAGAACAAGGGTTTACCAATCGCACATTTTTAAAGAATTCTGTGTTCAAATCTGACATGATACAGTTGCAAGAACTACAAACACTACTCATACATATATTTTGCATCACACGCAAACACCAAACACTGTAGATTATAAAGATTGGCAGCAGTTATAGAGGGCATATAGAGAAAACTGTAGCACCTGAGTTTCCTTCAAATTTACATTTTACACATTGTACAGAAATTTACTGAGATGACTTCTAATAAGCTTGTAACATCAATCGGGGAAGTAAACTCATTTTTTCCACTTCTGTTTCTCTCATCAAGCCTAAAATAACACTTTACCAATGGCGAGCCTATGAAGTGCGGCTCGTAAGAAAGGCATTAAAAATAACAGCAATGGTGACAAAATTTGTCATTAAGCAAATGTCTGCATTTATGCTTGTGGTTTAATGCTGTTGTGAAGTTTTTGGTATAAGTCAACACATTCATAAATTTTTGCTCTTTTCTGGGTGACCTACAAAGGATGTTCTCTCAAAAATGCTTCCTTTGAACGTATAACTTGTGGCCGTAGCATGTCAGAAAATAGCTTGATTACCTTGTACCCAAAAACCAATTTCACTTTTTTGATGAGTTTTTACTTGCTGTTACACATCTGCGATTTTTTAAGAACTATTGAAATACATTACCACAAATTATTGTATAAACATTGTATTGCACATTTAATTTTCTTCAGTTAGATAAATGCCACTGTCATCCTTTGGTAATAACACCCAACTGCAACTGTGTCTGAGGTTAGCAAGAATCTAGCTGGAGTAGGCAGTGGGGGGTATGGATGAGGTGTGAGGCAGATTGGTGGAGTAATATCAGGGTAGAGGTAGGGAAGGTGCTAGTGTCGCCTGTGGGCAGATGCAGGGATGGTGGAGACAGGAGAGGGCTGCTAGTTTCAGCATCAGGAGGTATTAGTGGGAGGATGTTTGGAACAGGACTTGCATTTAGGATTAATGCAGGGATATGAGCCATGAGGTAAGGGGTTGGGAGCAGGGCTGGAGCAGGAATGGACATGGATATTGCATACATTGGGTGGGCGGAAGAATACCATTGTGGGAGAGGTGTGTAGGATAGTGAGGAGGATGTTTCTCATTTCAAGGCATGATGAATGGTAGTTGAAACACTAGCAGATTCCTGGGTCATACTGGATCATAAGAAGAGAGTTATTTTGAGACCAAACAACATGCATATGGGAATGATAGGTGACTGGAGAGAGAAGTCATGGGAAATCTGTTTCTGGACAATGTTCGCATGGTAACTTTGATCTGCGAAGGCCTCTGTGTGAACCATGACATATTTGGAGAGGGAGTGTTCATCACTTCAGATGTGATGACTGTGGGTGGCTAGGCTATATGAAAGGAACCTCTTAGTGTAGAAGGGGTGGCAGCTGTTAAAAGTATTGGTGGTTGATAGGTTTGATACAGACGGGTGCGCTGATGAAGCCATCCTTGAGGTGGAAGTTGACATTGAGTAAGATGGCTTGTTAGGCTGAGGAGGACCACTTGAAGTGAAAGGGGGAGAAGGAGTTGAGGTTCTATACATCTCAGGGGCAGTTTCAGTAAGGCCTTAGTGTCCATAGATGACACTGGCCATGTGTGTGTGAACTGTGCATGTATGTATGTGTGTGTTTTCTACTTCTGATAAAGGACATAGACCAAAGGTTGAACATTTCTAGCATTCTTTCATTGTGTTAGTCTACAACTCAATGCCTTCTCTATGTGGGGAGTAGCAATCTATCCTTGCCACATTACTGTTATTCCATAATAAGCTTTTAAGTGTTACAAGAAAAATAAAATAACATCAAAATCACAATGACTGCAAAATAAGACTAAGTTTCATCGCTAAAGTATTGTTTCATAAAAAGTTATCGCAATATTCAAGGTAAAAGATAAAACTAAATAACTTGTAATGCAATAAAATATGCAAAATTAATTGCAGTAAGTTTAATAATAATGTTAAGTTTTGATTTGATTGTTATGAAATTGTGCAGAGTCACTACTCCCCCCCCCTCCCAATTAATGAATTGTGGCCATTGTACAGACGGAATGGCTTTCATGTATCAACGCTGTAGACAGCCACCAACCATATCAGAGAACTAACTGTGTAGAGACAAGACAAATATATGGTTCCTGAACATGGATACGAGCCTTTTCACTAGTTAAGGCAGCTAAAGTCTGGATGGTTGACTGATCTTTTCTTTTAACATCAGCCAACATGGCCTTGCTTGTTGGTACTGAGAATGGATGGAATCGAGGGAAACTATAGCCACTATATTTCCTGAGGATGTGCAGCTCTATTGTAGGCCTAAAAGATTTCATCATCTTCTTAGGTAAAATATCTCTGGATTAGAACTACTGTGAAGGATGTCATCACCTCCAAACACAAAGCTTGCATTTGACAGATCAAAGCACTGACTGTTAGATCTGTTAACTGGGGAAGTAGGTTAAAGAGAGCTCTCTGAGACTGCGATGTGTGTGCTAGTTGCGCTTGCGTGAGTGTATGTGTGCGTGTGTGTATATGTGTGTCTATTGCTGACAAAGGCCTTAATGGCCGAAAGCTATGTTTGTGTGAATCTTATTATTGTGCCTATCGCGGCTCAGCATCTCCGCTATATGGTGAGTAGCAACTTTCCTTCTCTCGTATTGTTATATTCCATCCTAGATTTTCCATTGTTTGATTTTAATCTGCTTCCTCAGTATTTTCTGAATTTTGTTATTAACCCTTAATCCACTACTCGGAACATACTTTTCCAGAGCCTGATGAACGATCACTTAATACCAGGGGTAGTTAATCTTTTTTATCTACTGATGACCTTTGTTTCTTTGCCAACATTAAGATTTTCTAACACCCCACTGGCTACACAGTAGGGAAGAAACTTTATGAAATTTATGGAGTTTTGTTAAAGTATATAATAACAACTAGTTACGAAGTACTTTGCCAAAATTTTACGAAAACCAATCAACAGTTTTTTTCAAACACCTACCGACCACTGCCCACCATAAAAGCTGCAATGCCAACTAGTGGGCAATTGCAACTACATTAACTCCACTGCTCTAAACTTTGCCCACAATATCTCTAAGTCAATCATAATGTAACTCAATGATGGCCATTCATTGTGTATGCAGGATGATAACACCTGCTTATCTGCTCTTTCCAGCCTAAAACCTCTCCCAGCCTTCTTAATGGATTTATTAACTGCCTTGTCTTTAAATGTCAAGAATAGGGATGAATGACAAATAACCTGATGCTAGATTGGTTGAAGGTTTTTGGAACAAATTACCAGGCTCTTTGCTCAACACAAGGAAAATTTTGGTGCTGGATTCTTTTAAGGGATGCCTAACCTAGGAAGTTAACGATGTTATATCAATGAACAACGAAGATCTGGTATCAACTCCTAGTGGTATGACACTATGAAAACATTACAACCACTAATCCCTGTCTCATAAACTCTGTTGATTGATACGGTCAGACTTGTTTCTAATTACAGGGTCAAAAATATTTCCATTGTGTGTGTTCTGTCCAACTAACTGCTCAACACTACTGAGCATAGACTTTCTTTGAATGATCCTACAACTGTTACAGTGGAATCACATCACTGGTAAAAAATGTGATGACTACCATGATTTCACCAGGCCTCTTGGTTGCATCCAGATCCTTTGTACTCCGACTCAATTTCAACCTATACAGGACAATATTTTTGCTAACTGTAATTAACACATACCTTCCTACAGCATCTGATCTATCTTTCTGATATATGTTCCATGCCTTATTGAATATTTTGGAGATTTTTACTTCAGGTTTCACCCGGCTCTCACTTCTGAATACAATCTGAGTATGACAGAGTTCCTGGAGGACGGTAATGCTTCAGCAATTTACTGTCAAAATTCTGACATTTGGAGTGTCTTTACCTGGCATGCTATCTACTTTCACTTGCTGGCTTGCTAGTTAGAGGCAGGAAATTGCAAAGGGTATGATTCCAGCACCCAGTCAGCATCTCAGGCAGACTGCAGCTTTGTGCAGTGATTGATTGATATGTGGCATCAAAGTGAGTTAGGGCTTCTTGAGAAGCCATCACCACCACCACCACCACCACCACCACCACTGTCATCGTCTCATTGGCATAGAATGTTATCACTAACTGCTCAACTTCTGGTCTTGACACAGGATGAAAAGGAACAGTGGTCACATGCTTTTCACCATCCCCTTGACATACAAACAGAACTCTGCCAATTTAAACTGTGGGCCACTGTCTGATACATTGGTGTGCAGAGCTCCATTTAAAGGCAAAGACTGTCATTCTTCCAGAATGAGATTTTCACTCTGCAGCAGAGTGTGTGCTGATACGAAACTTCTTGGCAGATTAAAACAGTGTGCCTAACTGAGACTCGAACTCGGGACCTTTGCCTTTTGCGGCCAAGTGCTCTACCAACTGAGGTACCCAAGCACAACTCACGATCCGTCCTCACAGCTTCAGTTCTGCCAGTACCTCGTCTCCTACTTTCCAAACTTCACAGAAGCTCTTCTGTGAACCTTGCAGAACTAGCACTCCTGGAAGAAAGGATAGTGCAGAGACATGGCTTAGCCACAGCCTGGTGGATGTTTCGAGAATGAGATTTTCACTCTGCAGCAGAGTACCGTATTTACTCGAATCTAAGCCACGTCTGAAAAATGAGACTCGAACTCCAGGAAAAAAAAAAATTTCCCGAATCTAAGCCGCACCTGAAATTTGAGACTCAAAATTCAAGGGGAGAGAAAAGTTTTAGACTGCACTTCCATATTAAAACAAAGTTGGTCCATTGTAACATGAGACACAATTGGGGTCGAATGGATGAAGATACAGCTACAGTAGTTTGGTTCGAGTCGTAAGCTTAAGAGTTAAGCTTTACCAAGTAACCATTGCTATGTGGCAGGCACTCCACCCGTATTTATACGGGTACCATTCCTTTTTCACTTGCTTTGTCTGGTTTGAATCGATTGCTTATTTTGCTTAGATCTGATAAGTGCCGTTCTCTTTGTTTAGGTGTTTACATCACTCTTGGCTGAAAATGCATTATTGTAGTGTGTCATGCACTGTTTGTCGCATTGTGATAAAGCGTGTTTACGACCTGTCGCCGATCGTGGCAGGGCTTGCTTTTGTGCACGCTACCACGTCTTACATTTTAAAAAAAAGAGAGGAATTGTCTCATAAGCGAAACAATGGCAAGAGACTGCTATTTGTTGTTACTTACACTGCTGCTTTATTTGATAATGACCAATAAGAATCAAATAATAGACTGCGTATGATAGAAGATGTTCTGAACGAGAGTTTAGCGAAAATTTTTCTCCATTTGAAAATCTTTGCACACGCCTATTTAGTACACTACACTCTGCACAGAAATTAGATTCATCTTAGATTTAAAAACCTAGTCAGTTGCCATGCTTCATTTCTGACTGTATCACTATTCAGCAAAAGTATAATACGAATATAAACATGACATGATACGTATATTCTTCCGCATTTGCTGTTGTCTCACTCTAGTTTTGTAGTTCATTTGGCAGACAGGATTTAAATGAGATAGCAGCAAACACGAAAGAATACATGGCATAATGTTTACATTATTTATCTTTGTGCCTGCTAAGCATGCCTGTGTAGCGCTACATATATTCGATGGCAGAAGTTAGTTGTGGCGGCAGCTACCAACATTTTTCAGAACTTCCGCTTACTTTGCACTCGATTCTAAGCTGCAGGCAGTTTTTTGGATTACAAAAACTGGAAAAAAAGTGCGGCTTATATTTGAGTAAATACGGTAGGAGACGAGGTACTGGCAGAATTGAAGCTGTGAGGATGAGTCATGAGTCGTGCTTGGGTAGCTCAGTTGGTAGAGCACTTGGCCGTGAAAGGCAAAGGTCCTGAGTCCGAGTCTCGGTCTGGAACACAGTTTTAATTTGCCAGGAAATTTCATTGTCATTCTTGCCAGGATCATAACAGATGATGATGTTTACTACATCTGAGTGACACATTGAATCAGAGATAGTATGCATGACAAGTAACCATATATTTCCTTGAACAGGCCTGCAAAGTTGCCAAAGTTGATATATATGCAGCCTGTAATAGAACTGACAAATAGACCTCATTTTGTTATATTATACACTAATTAAAGGAACTGACAAATAGACCTCTTTTTGTTATATTATAGACTAACTAAAGTTGTGTTAAAAATCTTTTGCTTAATATGATATTAGGATAGGTGTTACGATCAGTAATCGATATTGAAATTGTACATTCTTTGTCACTTTGCCTGTGATCTTTGGCGAGCAATGGGTTTTTGGTCACTTGAGTTCTGGCCATGGTCGAGTGTAGTCATTTTCAAGTTCTGGCAATAAACGTGTTTTTTTTTTAAACAAACTATGGAATCCTGCATCATGATTTGGTTAGTCCAGTGATAATCAAAAACACGCACCTTTTCTTGCACCCAGAGCAGCAAAGGAATCATCGCCTAGACAGCATGACCACATGGACAACGGGTACTCAGCAGTATCAACAAAGGAGACATCGTGGCCCGCTCTACTAAGTAAATTATAGCCATTAGCCGCACCATAACGGTGTCCTTACGGAGATAACTTTTACAATGTAGTAGAGAGGTTCCATGATAAGCCTGTCAGGAGTTGAACACAGGGTGAAACATCACACTTGATCAAACTGATTTCATGTGCCTCTTTGGCAGGCCACGATTACACTTTCAATATTGGCATAAATGCCTTGCCAATATACAGGGTACCTTATCAATGCCTTCATCTTCAGCATCTCTCAGAATGGCTCACATAATAGCTTGGAGAGGTGAGGTCAAAGCATAGTCAGGATCACAACCTGACAGCAAAACCCTTCTGTGGCTAGCAGAAGTACCCATGATGAACATTTTCTGTGGTTCATCTAAAAATGGGTCTGAAGTTCTGGTTCTTAATCTTTGAGCAGGTGCTCTGGCCAACAAAAATGCGCATTATGCATGAGTTTGCACATCACTAGGTCATGATCTGTAAACTTAATGACATCCTAGGCCTTCATGCTACGTGGGTCTAGCCATGGCCATGCTCTGAGAATATGTTGGCCACAGTACAATAATATGCTGAATTCCTGTAAACAACATGGGCTTTTAATTCCATCAACTTTGGCCCATCAAATGCCTTCCATAGTGTAATTTAGCATGATTTCACAAGTTCTACACTGAATTTTGCTAACTCTGCAGTTCTGTATGTACAAAAAACAGAATCTTTACTAACTAAACTAAATTTGCCTATACATGAGCGAAAATAGTATATTGTAAACACAGCAATATGACAAAGCTTTTAAAGCATAAAAAGGAGTTCTTTCCCTGTATACAAACAATTTACTATGCAAGGACATTGCAATAAACCCCCAAACCATTATCCTCAACTCAAGGCTACTATCATACAATTGACTGTTCTGTAAAACCTGTGCACACAACCACCCAATGCTGCCCTCTCCAGGCCCATCGCTGGTCACTCTCACAAGATCAAAGACAGAGCAACTTATGGAACTATGCAGGTTGTTTATCAACCAAGTCATGTCCACCACAGTGCTATTTATATGAGCCTGTACACCCGGTGACCACTAAACCGACTGAGCACATGAATGGGCATGGATGGGAACTGTCTGCCTGGGGGACAACCATCCCAGTTGCTAAATATGCTCTACAGCATGACTCTAGGACATGTGTGCTATGCTGCACCAAAATGGCTGTTTGTATCCTCTCTGTCAATACTAGTTTCCCTGAATTGCAGAGATGGCAACTTGCCCTATTACATATACTTGCATCCCAACACACTCCTGGAGTTGATGTCTGCAAACACATGACCCTCTTTTTCATGATACCTTTTGTATTATTATATTACATTTTTCATTTTTCTTATTTTTATATTCATCTTTATTTATTTTCTGCTTTGGATTTCTTTAAAATTTTTATTGAACTGTTCATTTGCTTTTTCCCTAATTAATCTCTACTTCTCAATTTCTCTTTATCCCCGAGCTGAAGCTGGCACAGTGCTATCACTGACCTACTCTGATGTCCCCAGCTACCATTTTGTCTACCACAATCCCTACTACTGGTGGTTCCCTCTCATCCTGGGACATCAATGACCTGCCCTTCCATTTCAACCTTCCCTAACCTACCCCTTTCTCCTCTGTGAGAAGAGAACTACGAGTTCTGAAAGCTAGGATAGTGTGTCATTTTTACTTTTATGTCTGTCCAAGACCAACAACAGAAAAAGTAGGAAAACTGATTCACAAAAAGTGGCTAGAATTAACACTCCAAAACATGAACTACCATTACACACACTAAAATCTATCACCGTATGCTTTTCAAGTCGATAGTATGCTTTGCAGACAGTACACAGGCACATGATCTCGATCTCTTGACTACCATCGCAACTGTTATGAGTGGTACTATGACTGTCAGGTACTTTCAAGATCCCATCACTGGAAGCAGTATGTGTGGTGCTCAGAAAATACGCAACAGACACAGAGGTGCAACAGACAGGTTGAAGATGGGTAACATGACAAGGTGGCAGAAATCACGAGTTCACACAAACCCCACAGCAAACAAAATCTTGGAAAATGAATATGTGGCAAAAGGAGTCAGATGCAGCAATAATGCACATGGCATACACAACTGATTGTCGAACATCTGGGAGTGGCTGGTAATGAGGCACAGTCCAATTCCTGAGTGACCACAGCTACTATACTGCCCATTTTTACAAATGGTTCAAATGGCTCTAAGCACTATGGGACTTAACATCTGAGGTCATCAGGCCCCTAAACTTGTTCTTGTTGTGGTCTTCAATCCAGAGACTGGTTGGATGTAGCTCTCCATGCTACTCTATCCTGTGCAAACTTCTTCATCTCCCAGTACCTACTGCAACCTACATCCTTCTGTATCTGTTTAGTGTATTCATCTCTTGGTCTCCCTCTATGATTTTTACCCTCCACAACGCCCTCCAGTACTAAATTGGTGACCCCTTGATGTCTCAGAAGATGTCCTACCAACCTATCCCTTCTTCTAGTCAAGTTGTGCCACAAATTTCTCTTCTCCTCAATTTTATTCAATACCTTCCTCATTAGTTATGTGATTTACCCATCTAATCTTCAGCAATCTTCTGTAGTACCACATTTTGAAAGCTTCTATTCTCTTCTTGTCTATACTATTTATCGTCCACATTTCACTTCCATACATGGCTACACTCCATAAAATTACTTTGGGAAAAGACTTCCTGACACTTAAATCTATACTCGATGTTAACAAATTTCTCTTCTTCAGAAACCTTCCCTTGCCATTGCCAGTCTACATTTTATATCCCCTCTACTTCGACCATCATCAGTTATTTTTCTCCCCAAATAGCAACACTCCTTTACTACTTTAAGCATTTCATTTCCTAATCTAATTCCCTCAGCATCACCCGATTTAATTTGACTACATTCCATTATCCTCATTTTGATTTTGTTGATATTCATCTTATATCCTCCTTTCAAGACTGTCCATTTCGTTCAGCTGCTTTTCCAGGTACTTTGCTACCTCTGACAGAATTACTATGTCATCAGTGAACCTCAAAGTTTTTATTTCTTCTCCATGGATTTTAATTCCTACTCCGAATTTTTCTTTTGTTTCCCTTACTGCTTGCTCAATATACAGATTGAATAACATTGGGAATAGGCTACAACCCTGTCTCACTCCCTTCCCAACCACTGCTTCCCTTTCATGCCCCTCGACTCTTTTAACTGCCAGTTTCTGTACAAATTGTAAATAGCCTTCCGCTCCATGTATTTGACCTCTGCCACCTTCAGAATTTGAAAGAGAGTATTCCAGTCATCATTGTCAAAAGCTTTCTCTAAGTCTACAAATGCTAGAAATGTAGGTTTGCCTTTCCTTAACCTATTTTCTAAGATAAGTCGTAGGGTCAGTGTTGCCTCACGTGTTCCAAAATTTCTACGAAATCCAAACTGATCTTCCCAATGTCGGCTTCTATCAGTTTTTCCATTTGTCTGTAAGGAATTCGTGTTAGTATTTTGCAGCCATGGCTTATTAAACTGATAGGTCGGTAATTTTCATATTTGTCAACACCTGCTTTCTTTGGGATTGGAATTATTGTACTCTTCTTGAAGTCTGAGGGTATTTCGCCTGTCTCATACATCTTGTTCACCATATGGTAGAGTTTTGTCAGGACTGGCTCTCCCAAGGCTACCAGTAGTTCTAATGGAATGTTGTCTACTCCCAGGGCCTTTTTTCAACTTAGGTCTTTCAGTGCTCTGTCAAACTCTTCACACAGTATCATATCTCCCATTTCATCTTCATCTACATCCTCTTCCATTTCCATAATACTGTCCTCAAGAACCTCGCCCTTGTATAGGCCTTCTGTATACTCCTTCCTGCTTTCCCTTCTTTGCTTAGAACTGGGTTTCCATCTGAGCTCTAGATATTCATGCAAGTGATTCTGTTTTCTTCAAAGGTCTCTTTAATTTTCCCGTAGGTAGACTTAGAACTACTTACACCTAACTAACCTAAGGACATCACACACATCCATGCCCGAGGCAGGATTCGAACCTGTGACCGTAGCAGCAGCGCACTTCCGGACCAAAGTGCCTAGAGCCCCTCGGCCACAGCAGCCAGCTCATTTTTACAGTATGAACCTCGATCACAAGTCTGACTCGACATGCAGATAATACAGGTCTTCACACAACATGCTCTTTGACAGTCAAATCTTGAACTATGAAAGACAGCTGTATATGACACACAAAGATTCATACATACCACAAGGAAAATACAACAAAATTATCTGCTGGTGTCCCAACCCCCTCCAAATATTTTTTTTGGGGATGGGGCGTGGAGAGGGGGGACGGGTGAGGAGGGTGGGGGGAGATCGGTAAGCCGTGTTGACCAAAACGATATGCAACTATCTCCACATTATCAATTTGGGCTCTAGGTGTGCACTACAAGCAACATTAAAAACCACTTAGAACTGTCATCCACACCTGCAATGGAACCTGGATCAGTGATGTTGGGTGTCCACCACCAAGTGCAGGATTTGTGTGACACCTGATGATTATCGCAGAGGAGTGTGCAGCGGCCAGATTACAGTACTTGTCTCAGGCATGCACCTCAAGTTCAGGAGAGTGAGAAGGAGGGCTGCACTATGGTTGTGCTGGCTGAAGTGGAAGTCTTCAAATGGAAAAAATGGTCTCTTAAATCTAGAAAGACAACCAGCCTAAAGGAAGAACACCCCAACTAAAAATCACTTGATTTTTGAGGTTGGTAGCTGAATTGATGGGTCTGCAGCCCATCACTAATTTAAAAAAATATGTGGAATGTTCAAACTCAAAGAGACCAAGAAAAATGGCAAAGGGCAGAGGTGCTGTACAAATAGGACATAAAGCTAGAGGAGGAGTAGCCACAGCAACTATAAAGAAGTTAAAAAAAAAATTAAAAGAATTATAAAATCCTGGGACCACATCAAATACAGACTTGCAAATGGATATCAGTGTGAGAAATCATTATTTGGTAATCACAGCAGTACATGTCCCCAACTGACGATGCTGTTACTACTGGGTAAGACAATTTGTTGATTTTACAACTTTGGAAAGGATGGAAATCGGAACGTGTTTCTAATTGGCGATCTAAATAGCAGAATGGATTCAAAATTAAATGATACAGTAGTAGAACATTACAGAAACTTCCTTGTGCTTACTAATGATGAAAGACAAATTTATTTATGTGAATAACACAAATTAACAATTGTTAACCTTCCGATAGGTGCACGTATGTGTCAGATACGCAGCGACAATGTCCGTTACCTTTTCTTGGAAAGTGGGAGGGACAGATTAATAACTTATTTTTGTCTGACCGACAGCATAGTAGGGAGTCAAAATTTTTATGAATAGCTCCCAGTCCCCTAATGGGGACCTGTATAATGTTGCTAATATCAATACTACATTATCTAGCTGAAGTTCACATGCACAAACCTCAAAGTGCTGATCAACACAAAATTTGCTTACTTCTACAGTTTTGTATTTATAGCCTTGTTTTTATGAAAATGGCAGCTTCTCCTTTATCCATCCTAGATCTACAAGTGTAAGATGCTAAATTATACCCATTTATACTGACACTATCCATCCCCACCGTTACATGGTGTTCAGACAGACAGAATATATCAATCACATTCTTATTTTTGAGATCATCTAAACACACTGATAGCTCATATACTTTATTTTTTATTCCCCTGATATTCTGATGAAGTAAGCTGATACTGCTCTTAGCTTTTCCACTATTTACTGCACATGAAGTTTCTTATATTCTACTTATCTTGATTGTTGGCTCTCTGGACTTTGGCTATAACCTAAGAAACTTGTCTGCCTGGACCCTTTAACCACAGGGAGGCAACACTTGTTTCACATGTGCCAAAAAAAGTATATCCAGCCTTCATAATGATGGAAAAATCGATGAAGTAACAGGTGATCTCAAGAAACCAGAAATTATAACTTTTTACAATCACACAAAAGGAGACATTGACACTGTCAACAAACTTTGAGGGCCTTTCAACATTGTGAGAAACACAAAGCAATGGCCTCCAGTGGTGAAACACCAGCAATAATCTCAAGAGGACAAAATACCTCAGACATCTTTCAAACCAACTTGTGCAGGAACATGTAAAAAGGAGAAGCACTAAAGTAACTGGAGACCTCTGTACACAAGTTCTAAATGTGCTGCACACAGATGATGAACACTAACAGAAACATGGAAGAGGAGAAGAAGATCAACCTCAGGAGCCTCTGAAGAAAAGATGTCGACCATGTTTAGTTAGCAAGAAAATGAGAATCACCCCATTTTAAAAGTGAAATATGTGGACAGTTTATTTGTTTACAGCATTCAAGAAATGTTTGCAATGATTGTATTTCAGCTTTTAAATAATAACCCGTTTCAAATGTGAGGTATATGAATGGTATGTTTTGTTTACATCATTCAAGAAATGTTTATATTGAATGTATTTCAACTTTTAAATAACTTTAGTATATTGAGAAATCAAAATTTCAAGCACAATCCTGTATAAATTTGACATTTGAACATGGAAAGTAAGTATCAGTACCTCGAGAAGCTGTGGGAAGAAAATGTGTGTTTTGAAACATAACTTTATTTTTAAATAATTTTTTTTACCTTGCTTTTGTTTGTATAACCCATGAATAATACCTAATATTACTTTTATGATAAAAATGTAATGTTTAAAAAGAAAAAGTTTATTAACAACAAGTGGTATCTGCAAGATACGTGCAACCGCCCTTGTCCGACTAGAAGGGTATTTACACCAACGTATTCACAACTGTACATGAATGCAACAAACAAATAACTTAAAATCAATCGTTGATTGCACACTGCAAAACATAAGAACAAAACTAACTTACAGATAAAGTATCACTGCCAAGTAACATGCTCAATGAAACTTAGAACATACATAGAAAGAACTGCAACAATATTGAAGAGAAGGTAACTGAAAGAAATGTGCAACGAGATTAACATAAATGACACTTTAGTCAAATACAATAATTACACTAAGGTTACTGCAATTCTTGATGGTCCCTTGAACATTACAAAATATGGGACTTGGTTCTAAATAGGGAAATAGGGTGCATGATCACCATGGATTGCAAAAGCAGCACTGTGACGTGCTCCCATGCTGGCCAAGATGTTGATAAGAAATCCTGGTGGTGAAGTGTTCCATTGCTTCACCAGGGCGGTTGACAACTGGTGGATGGTTGCTGGTGCATGTGGTTGGGACGCAGTATATCTTCCCAAAGCATGCCACACATACTCAGGTACTGTCTCTGGCTGAGCCAGATGCTGCTGCCTGCCCTGTTTCAGAGGATGATTCTCAGCCTTCAAGGTCCAGGCAATCACAGAGAGTGGGCTTATTGGTAGTTGGGAGCTCCAATGTTAGGCACGTAATGGGGCCCCTTAGGGATACGGCGGCTAAGGAGGGGAAGAAATCCAGTGTGCATTCTGGGTGGAGTCATTCCTGATGTGGAAAGGGTCCTTCCGGATGCCATGAAGAGCACAGGGTGCAGCCAGCTGCAGGTGGTGGCACATGTTGGCACTAATGACGTGTGTCGCTTTGGATCTGAGGAAATTCTCTCTGGATTCCAGCAGCTATCCGATTTGGTGAAGGTTGCCGGTCTTGCTTACGAGATAAAGGCAGAGTTCACCATCTGCAGTATCGTTGACAGAACTGACTGTGGACCTTTGGTGCAGAGCCGGGTGGAGGGTCTGAATCAGAGGCTCAGACGGTTTTGTGACTGTGTTGGCTGCAGATTCCTTGACTTGCACCATAGGGTGGTGGGGTTTCGGGTTCCGCTGAATAGGTCAGGAGTTCACTACACTCAGCTGGCGGCTACACGGGTAGCGGAGGCTGTGTGGTGTGGACTGGGTGGATTTTTAGGTTAGAAGGCCTCGGGAAAGTATGGGGTGGGCTGCAATCTCAAAGGGTGCATGGCAAATACAGGACATGCTTGGATCAAGGAACAGTCGGAATTGTAGTTGTAAATTGTTGTAGTTGTGCTGGGAAAGTCCCTGAGCTTCAAGCACTAATAGAAAGCACAGAAGCTGAAATCATTATAGGTACAGAAAGCTGGCTAAAGCCTGAAATAAGTTCTGCAGAAATTTTTACGAAGTCTCAGGCGGTGTTCAGGAAAGATAGATTAGGCAGAATTGGTGGTGGAGTGTTTGTGTCTGTCAGTAGTGGTTTATCTTGTAGTGAAGTCGAAGTAGATACTCCGTGCGAATTGGTATGGGTGGAGGTTATACTTAACAGCCGAACTAAGTTAATAATTGGCTCCTTCTACAGACCCCCAGACTCCGCTGATATAGTTGCTTAACAGTTCAGAGAAAATTTGAGTTTCGTAACAAATAAATACCCCACTCATATGGTTATAGTTGGTGGGGACTTCAACCTTCCCTCGATATGTTGGCAAAAATACTTGTTCAAAACCGGTGGTAGGCCGAAAACTTCTTCCAAGATTGTCCTAAATGCTTTCTCCGAAAACTATTTCAAGCAGTTAGTCCACGAACCCACGCGAATTGTAAATGGTTGCGAAAACACAGTTGACCTCTTAGCCACAAACAATTCAGAGCTAATAGAGAGCATCATGACTGATACAAGGATTAGTGATCACAAGGTCATTGTAGCTAGGCTCAATACCGTTTCCTCCAAATCCACCAGAAACAAACACAAAATAATTTTATTTAAAAAAGCGGATAAAGTGTCACTAGAAGCCTTCCTAACAGACAATCTCCATTCCTTCCGAACTGACTATGCAAATGTAGGCGAGATGTGGCTCAAATTCAAAGATATAGTAGCAACAGCAATTGAGAGATTCATACCTCATAAATTGGTAAGAGATGGAACTGATCCCCCATGGTACACAAAACAGGTCCGAACGCTGTTGTAGAGGCAATGGAAAAAGCATGCGAAGTTCAGAAGAACGCAAAATCCCGAAGATTGGCTAAAATTTACAGACGCGCAAAATTTGGCACGGACTTCAATGCGAGATGCCTATAATAGGTTCCACAACGAAACATTGTCTCGAAATTTGGTAGAAAATCCAAAGAAATTCTTGTCGTATGTAAAGTACACAAGCGGCAAGACGCAGTCAATACCTTCGCTGTACAGTGCCGATGGTACTGTTACTGACGACTGTGCCGCTAAAGCGGAGTTATTGAACGCAGTTTTCCGAAATTCCTTCACCAGGGAAGACAAATGGAATATTCCAGAATTTGAAACACGAACAGCTGCTAGAATGAGTTTCTTAGAAGTAGATACCTTAGGGGTTGCAAAGCAACTCAAATCGCTTGATACGGGCAAGTCTTCAGGTCAAGATTGTATACCGATTAGGTTCCTTTCAGATTACGCTGATGCAATAGCTCCCTACTTAGCAATCATATACAACCGCTCGCTCACCGATAGATCTGTACCTACAGAATGGAAAATTGCGCAGGTCGCACCAGTGTTTAAGAAGGGTAGTAGGAGTAATCCTTCGAACTACAGACCTATATCATTGACGTCGGTTTGCAGTAGGGTTTTGGAGCATATACTGTATTCAAACATTATGAATCACCTCTAAGGGAACAATCTATTGATACATAATCAGCATGGTTTCAGAAAACATCGTTCTTGTGCAACGCAGCTAGCTCTTTATTCACACGAAGTAATGGCCGCTATCGGCAGTGGATCTCAAGTTGATTCCGTATTTCTAGATTTCCGGAAAGCTTTTGACACTGTTCCTCACAAGCGACTTCTAATCAAGCTGCAGGCCTATGGGGGTATCGTCTCAGTTGTGTGACTGGATTCGTGGTTTCCTGTCAGGAAGGTCGCAGTTCGTAGTAATAGACGGCAAATCATCGAGTAAAACTGAAGTGATATCAGGTGTTCCCCAGGGAAGCGTCCTGGGACCTCTGCTGTTCCTGATCTACATAAATGACCTGGGTAACAATCTGAGCAGTTCTCTAAGGTTGTTCACAGATGATGCTGTAATTTACCGTCTAGTAAGGTCATCCGAAGACCAGTATCAGTTGCAAAGCAATTTAGAAAAGACTGCTGTATGGTGTGGCAGGTTGCAGTTGATGCTAAATAACGAAAAGTGTGAGGTGATCCACATGAGTTCCAAAAGAAATCCATTGGTATTCGATTACTCAATAAACAGTACAATTCTCAAGGCTGTCAATTCAACTAAGTACCTGGGTGTTAAAATTACGAACAACTTCAGTTGGAAAGACCACATAGATAATATTGTGGGGAAGGCGAGCCAAAGGTTGTGTTTCATTGGCAGGACACTTAGAAGATGCAACAAGTCCACTAAAGAGACAGCTTACACTACACTCGTTCGTCCTCTGTTAGAATATTGCTGCACGGTGTGGGATCCTTACCAGGTGGGATTGACGGAGGACATCGAAAGGGTGCAAAAAAGGGCAGCTCATTTTGTATTATCACGTAATAGGGGAGAGAGTGTGGAAGATATGACACGCGAGTTGGGATGGAAGTCATTAAAGCAAAGATGTTTTTCGGCACGGCGGGATCTATTTACGAAATTTCAGTCACCAACTTTCTCTTCCGAATGCGAAAATATTTTGTTGAGCCCAACCTACATAGGTAGGAATGATCATCAAAATAAAATAAGAGAAATCAGAGCTCGAACAGAAAAGTTTAGGTGTTCGTTTTTCCCGCGCGCTGTTAGGGAGTAGAATGGTAGAGAGATAGTAAGATTGTGGTTCGATGAACCCTCTGCCAAGGGCTTAAATGTGAATTGTAGAGTAATCATGTAGATGTAGATGTACTCGGAAGGATTTAAGTCGGGAACAGCAGCCCAGTCCAGTAGCCGAATATCATCTCATTCCAACAAAGCTGTTTGATGTGGTTGTGGTTGTGCATCACCACCACCACCACCACCACCACCACCAGCCATAAAAATGAAGTCAGGAGCGAATGCAACTGTGTAAAGACACAGTCATGGAAGGAACACAGTGACACAATAATGTTGAGTCACAAGTGTACAGTGTTCATAGATTGGGAGGTGAATATTCCCATGCAGCAGTATGTCGCCCCATGCCATAACACCCGGACCACCAAAATAATCATGTTGCAAAATGTTACTGGGTGCATTACACGTTTCCACTTCTTGCTATATGAGGGAACAGGGAGTATTGTGGAACATGATACTTTCAGTGGCCCAGGTGTTATGAGGCATAATGTTGCATGGGCTTATAGACCTCACCAGTCAGTGTTATTGCGACCCTGTACTCTTTCCCTGTGTGTGTCTTTTCAGGGGTGTTTTTGGCGCCGACTTAATTTTTATGGATGTTAGTGCACGAGTGCAAGATGGAGCACCTCCTGGGACGAAACAATATTCAGCAAATGGACTGGACTGCCTGTTTCTCCAACTTACATTCCACCAAGCACATGTGGGGTGTGTTCGTGAGACCTACTGCAGCATGTCCACATGCACCAACCACCATACATTAGTTGTCAACTCCACTGGTGAAGAAATGGAGCACCTTACCACAAGAACTACGTACTAACCTTATGGCTAATATGGGAGCACATTGCAGAGCATGCAGCCCAATCTGTCGTGATCACACGACCTATTAAGAATGGCATCCCACCTTTAGTAACGGCCAAGGGCAATCGGGAATCACAGCGACTTGAGGGTAATTACTGTCTTTGAATGAAACAGGCACTTTAAAAGTAATCAGTTGTAGTGACTACATTCCAACTGCTTAACCTGCTGATTTTTGAAAGATGATGAGGCCTGTAACACAGTTTTAATATAGTTCTTCCATTTAAAGTGTCATCTGGATCCAGTTTTACGCATCAGACAATTTGCATCAAGTTCACCAAAAAATAACATAGTTGACTCACACAAAATACTTTTAAAATATGTTTATTGCATCACAACACAGGTAAAACTGACATGGGCTAATACCCAAAAATTGACGTAAGACTGACAAAATACTAACTCTATACTAACTGTTTGAAAACTGACCCCCTGTGGTTACACTATAGGTCCTCATATAAGAGCCAAGAATTACATCAATTTATGTACTGTTTAAATTGAAAATAATTAAACTTATAATTGAGATTTATATGCTTTCACAAAACTGGGTGCACATTTTGGTTTAGCAATTCATGACAATATTTCTGACATAGTTAGCCTGTCAAAACATCATTGTTCTTTTATTAAAATTTCACAAAATATACATTGATAACAATACTTCAATAATTTCTGTTAATTATTTTACAATCACAGTTTAACTTTTGTTCCTAACATGAATCCTGTATCTTTATAGTGGGTTCCATTTTACTTGCTTTTACACTTCTGTGCATTAATTCCACAAAGGATAATTTCAACCTATGTTTACATTATGTTTGACACATTTTGGTTTAGCTTCATCATAAGTCAACTAGTTTTCATAGATATGGTGAGCTAGCAATGTTACAATTTAAAATTCTGCACATATATAATTTTGTGTAAACATCGTTTGATAGTATCGTAATCTCCGATATGCATGGAATTGTAAACTGCATTTTATACTGTTCTGTTCTCCTGCATTACAATTTCTTTTCATCTCACTGATATTTCTTCCAGTTGCTTTCTGTACTACACTTTAGTAGTTCTTCCTCTGTACAGTTCTCATTTTATCGAGTTACGTTACTTGGCAGTGACACACCACGCAAAAGTTGCTGTCCTTTCATCCTTAAGTTTTACACACCAGTGCAACATTGTTAGTGGCTCAGATCATTTCTTATTCATAGCAAGAACCTGTTTTCCTTAAAAACAAAACTTACACTGTAAAGGAGCAGCTGACAAAAATTGAACTCAATTAAATAATATCAGCTGTAATATTGAAGAGTTGAGAAATGGCTCAGCTAAATTCTTGTAGCATGTGAGGCCAGTTATAAAACTGGAGAGAATAAAAAGAAGATAAGCAAATTAAATGTCACAAATTAATGGCAAATGGAAAACCTAAATGCTTGTCAAAACTAGCAAAACTCCTGAACTCAGCAGTTTTAGAAATGCTGGCAGAAATGTTTAACGGATGTTTAAAAGGTGAAGAACCATCAAATGAATGGGGGGGGGGGGGGGGGGGGAGGGGGAGGGGAGAGGAGCGATTATTCCATTCATACTTAAAAAAGAAGCTGGCATGATTGTGCAAACTATACAGGAATTAGCATACAACAGCTCAATTGCAAGGAAAAGTAATACTGCATAAAACAGAAGTGCAAATAACAGTGTCAGAGGAACAGAATGGGTTAAGAGCAGGACCTCATGAACACATGGCACATCCACTCTTAAACACCTAATTGAAATAAAGCTGAAAAGAGGAGTGATTCTTCACTTAACATTTATTGATTTGCAGAAGGCAAACAGTACAGTTCAACTAAGTAACTTGTGGTTGGCAGTGCAAAATTTTGATATTGGTAACAGGTATGTCCAGGTAATAAGAAACTTATGAGGATTGCAATAGTATAGTTTAAGTGGGTAACAAAACTTCCCATGAATTCTCCACAAATAAGGATCTAAGACAATGGTGCTCATTACCACCAACTTTCTTTAAAGAATAAAGTTTTGCAGAATTGGAAGAAGAAATGTTGTGGAATGAGAATCCCTGTAGGAGTAGAAATACTGTATGCTTTACTCTTCACAAATGACTTGGTCTCGATAGTGGGAGACAAATATGACTTCGCTTACACGTTCAGGAAGAAGACTCAAAAAGCAGGTGAAGATGAATAAGACGACTTGAATGTAGGATTCTGCAAAATTAAAAATCTCTGCACATTTAAATACTTGAGCGTCATTTTTATAAGAAATGGAAGAAGAACGTAAGACATCACAATTGAAACGGTGCAAGGAAAAAGAGTGATTGGCCAACTTAATTCCTTACTATAGAGTGCAAGTCAATCGTAAAGAATATCACCGTAAAAGACTCTGAAACATGGGAGCTAATAAAAAAAGGAGTAAATAAATTGATGACTCTCGAGTTGGTTTTTGTGAACAAGTTGTCCCATCTCCAGATTGGAACACATTCAGAAATGAAAGAATCCAGGAAATTATAGGAGGAATTGACAACATTCTCAATGTCATAACAAAATATTAACTTGGTACAGTCACCTCCACAAATGGATGATAAGTGGTAGCCAAAAGGAATCTATGATTGACACCAGCTGAGTGAAAAAATTGGAAGACCACCTACAGGATGGATGCAAGATTTTAATGATATGATGAAAGTGCGCGGGAACCTTCAGGAAGAAGACTGGTTGAACAAGGAACTACAAAAGTTGAAAAGGAGAAGACAATGGCCATCATAAAAGAAGCTGTACATATGTTGGCCAGTCCCTATCTATCAAGTGTAACTTGAAGGCTGTGCAGTATTAGGAGAATCTGCCCCAAAACCATTTTCTAGCTTACAGTCAACGTTTCGGTGATGCATTCACCTTTCAAGGTGGTAATGTATGTGCAAACTTTACCCACCTTGAGGACACCTTCCTCTAGAAGGCAGCAATCAACAGTATGGAATTGTCTGAGATATCTAACAATATCAACTCCACTGAATGGACTTAGAATTAGTTGAAAATTGCTGTGCCTCACTATAGGAATCTTCTTCGCACTGGATGACCTCAGGAGGGGCACATGCAAAGGAGAACCGATCCATGCACATTTCAATGCACATGATGGAGCAACTCAAGATTGAATGTTATCCACCAGCAGATTTTGATTCCACCGCTGTGCACTTCTGAGCAGACTGCCTTTATTTTGCTCACTGTTTTGTGTTTATTTCACAGTGAAGATTTTTTAAATTTTTTTTTTTTTTTTAATAAGATTTATTACTTGTTACCTTGAATCAGAGCCCACATTCGTTTGCAGATGTCCAGGTGGCACAATTTTTTTTATGCAGTTTAGTCAGTGCTGTGAAATAAAAGCCAAGAAGCACACAGTATGAAAAGGAACATTTTAGTCATGCAGTAAAAAAGAAGAAGAAGAAAAATAAGAAGAAGAAGACGGCTTGGTCTGTGAAGAAGTACCAACAGCATTGAGATGTTATAGGTCCAATTCCCTACGATATACAGAAGAAAAAGATTGTTTCCATACTGGTGGTGCTCTACTATAAATTAAAAAAAATTCTGTGCCATAGCACAAGGAACCAAAACACACTGCAAAAAAACAGTTTGCAATTACTTTGAAATAAGGCTGACAACTGTTGCAACATCAGCCATACAACCCCGATACCTATAAAGAAAGACTTTTTGTATGTTCATCTCTGTTGCAAAAACTAATGAAGCAACAGTAAAATATGAAGAGAGTCAACTTGGGTGAAATTTTATGAAAGTAAATTAAAGTGCTGAAAAACACACATCAAAAGGGGAAAATAGGTTTCAAAATGGGAAAAAGTAAATAGTGAGACTGAGATCGAGCTGGACTCCAACCACTGCTAGCAACAAGAGGGTTATCTTCAGACCATAAAAAATTAGCAACAAACATCACATTCTTAAGAAGAACTGGTTTTAACTCTACAAGAATCAAATTCTAGAAATGTAGTAGGCTTACAAAATGTATACAGTATCACTAAGAATGACACTTAATCAATACCAGCATCAAATAAATGGCCTGGATCTCTTATACGGTGAACCTGAAATAAATATTGAGAAAAGGAAGAGCCCACTTAATATATTTTATGATATTTATAACCATTGAGGAAAAAGAACATTTTTATTTAGAGATCTGATGAAATTAACAATTTATATGCTGATGTGTACATCTCCCAATTTTCTTGCAGAAATATGCATACTCTTCTTACTAAGTTCTATATAAAAGCATGGTAAATGAAAAAAAAATCTGACATTTTGTATATTTTGTCCATATGTTCAAATCGTCAACTGTTAATTTTTCTGCAGCAAGGCAACAACATTTCTTGTTCTCTTTTAACTGTATGATATTTCCCGTACCATACTTAATGAAAATTTATTCCAGTGCCACAAAGTCCATCTTACCTCTCCAAGAGTAGCCCGCCTTTTATCAGTATCAAATTGATGATCAAAATCATCTGATTCATCTTTATCTGCATCTAGAATGTCCTCATCATCAAATTCCTCAAACATATAATAGTCGCCAGAGCGAATTGCTGAAAATGAAAATTATTATTTTATGACTTGCTCATCAGAGAAGCATCCACACAGTAAAAACACCTTGATCAGAAACAAAATAGGAAGATATTGTCCACATCACACTGAAAAATACAGTGTGTCTGACAGAACAACACTATACACTGCAAGATTTGAATTGACTGTACTTATGCTACTAGAAAAACTATGATATAGTTGTCTGTCATGAGGAAAGTAATAAAGAGAGTCTCAAAAGCTGAGATGATATTAGCAGATTGCTGGCATGGACTATTTACTGCAAGACTTTACTTTGATAAATTATGACACATAATTTATCTACAATATAGATTTTTTAATTAACAATAAAAAACAACAAAAAACATCTTTTGAACATTGTATAACATTTGCCAATATTTAAATGGTGTATTTTTAATTACATCTGAAGTAAAACTTGGCTAATTATTTGCAAATAGTTTGCAGCTGACTCTTGTCATCAGCATAAATAATTTAGCGTCTTAAGTTAAATTAGCTTTCTACAGGCCACTAAATAACTGCACAAAAACAAGCTAGGTTATGAAACAGCAAAAATTATAGTTACCTAACCAGATTTTGTACAATTTTCCTACATATAACACATAGGTTAGCAGTACAGTATATGCAATACACCAAGTTATGACAGCAAAATTATAGTTACATAACAAAATTTTGTAGAATTTTCCTACATGTAACACATAGGTTAGCAGTATATGCAAGCATGTGTCTATGTTAATTGCATGTACAACATTAGAAACATTGAAAGCATGATGGCTACATAGAGCGGACAATCAAATAAGGAAGTGTTACACACAACAACATTTATTGTTAAAAGAGACTGAGATAAGCCTTTGCAAAAGTTGTCTGAAATTTGAAAATATACATCAGCAATTTTATATATACACATCTTAACTCCAAATATCTTCAATTACTGTAAGAAGAGAGAAAATTATAGCACCTTGAGAAAACAGTGATCTTGTTTAGCAGCTCTGTGAACAAAGAGCAGTCTAGATCATGTATTTTTACTGTAATGATTAGGTATGGCCACATCTTCAGATCCAAAATCGTATTATCTCTCACAGCAGCTGATTCTTCTGGCTGCTCTCACCCTATCCATATTTTAGATCTTAGAATGGCTTAATTCAGTTGAAACTGGTCTTTCCAATACAAATAAGTGATGTAGACTGTGCTTTGTTCATAAAATTTAATTAATGTGTTAGAACTGCATTTTAACTGCTAAGATAAAACTACCACACTCATCACAGAGGAAAAAATATGGTAAACATATAGATTTCTAGAGTTAATACACAAAGGTTCCCCTCTAATGGAGCAAGACAAGTCACATAATCAGAGCATGAAGGAAATAACCACTCCACTAATTTAATAAGTATCAGAAAGAACATACGATGGTCTTTAAACAGGCAATATCAGAAGATATTTGTTCTTTATTTTCTGTGCATAATGTTCACCAAACAAGAGCCTGGTAAACTTGTTTTTATTTATCCATGTATATGCAACCCATCAGCAGTTGCAGACTGCCTATCTAACAGCTTCTAGGGGCAACAAAAATTTGATTTTCAATATTTCACGCAATTATTGACCGATTTACAAATTTAAAATGTTGTCATAATTTACTCATTAAGCGTGTATACATTGGAAGTTTAATACAATAAGAGAAATATAAAATTTAAAAACTGTGTTTTTTTACCTTGAGGCGGCATAATTGATGGCACACAAATACCCAGACTTCATTCATGCAATTTCTTAGAATGAAAGCATTTAGTAAACTTCCCACAAACTTTACACAAAATGTGAGGCCCCCACAAAACTGTTTCTTGCTAATATCCCCCCCCCCCCCCTTTTCCACAAAACGACTAAATGAACAACAATGTTTATCCCTTATTACATTTTTGCAACATCTTACACAATGTTTTAATTATTACTTCTTTATTACTGTCTATTTGTAACACAGTTTGCAGACAGTATCTAAATACATCACTGAATGTACCTACAAAATTAGATCATCGTATGACACACATTTCGAGGGATACGATGTCATAAACACTGAGGTGCAAGAATAACTAGCTTCTGCTTAAAATGAAACACATACTACCCAGATTATATTGAGCCAGTATTTCATAATGAAAGCCCTTAATGACTTCCAAGAAACTTCCTGCATCATTTCAACATTTTCCAAACTTTTCTTGCTTACATGGTTAACATCAGATATTAAACACATTAACTCGTTTGTAACGTAATCAGATGTTTGAAGCTGTTTAATACATGAGAGTTTGATTCTTGAAAGAATAAAGGCATTTATTGGAGTATTGCTAATTCAATGCTTAGTTCTTTGCAAATCACAATACAAGAAACAACATACTGCTGTATAATTCCAGTTTATTCTGAATGTATGGAATGATTCGTGTCATTGACCTGTAATAGATCATGTTTGTCCAACTGTTGTTTCAGCAGTACACACATTACTGTAATATTTGTTAAGGGTAACTGATATACCAAGCTTTGTTAGTATTTGGTAATGAATACAAAATTGCATACTGTTTTGTGTCTTCAGTTACTCATTCTTCAAAAGGGTATAGCACGATTCTGAAAGTTCAGAGTTTTGCTTTGTTCCCAACATTAAAATTCACAACAAAGTGCCACTTTTACAATATCTCTTTCGATTTTCATTCCTGGGGCCTTTAATTGGTCAACCAGGCTTTCAGATTCCACTCTTAATTTTGCTCTTCACCATTTCATTTCTACACGTCATCAAGCACTTAACATAAAGAAATGTTTCTCTCTTAGTCGCATATTATTATACGTAGTACATACTACTTGAGGTTGGGCTTTGCTCAGATATTATTGTCTTGAAAGATGAACCTGTCACTGAAATATTGACTGTAAGACTAGAATATAAGTTGGAAAATCTTCTCCAAGTTCTGTGCAGACTTCAAATTACCCTAGATAGAGCAGTGTTGCCCAAAATTGGTACAGGATACCAGTCCAAAACTGATCCCCCACCCTGCTGAACTTCAGGGACTGCATGTGTGAGACAAATATTGGTACCTGGCCCTCTTGCACATTTCTTTATGATGATGAGCAGATTAAAACTGTGTGCTGGATGAGGTTCAAGTACCAGTCCCCTAGATGACTGCTAAAAGTAGGCTATTTCATCTGCCCACTCTTCTGGAAGGTACTAAATTGGTATGCAGTCTGGACCAGAAGAATTTCCTTTATTAAGCGACTTAATTTTCTTCACTGCAAAAAGAGCATCTACTCCAAATTGTTCATGTTGGCAGCTATCTCAATTCATATTATGGAATATTTTCTGCATCTTCTTTGGTGAAGAAATTACAGAAAAACACATTTAGAAACCCTGCTTTAGTGACACTGTCACCGAGAGCGTTATAACTGCCATCACAACAAGGTTTTGACTGTGTCTCGCTGCTGGTATACTTCACATACAACCAGAACCTCTTTGGATTTTCTGACAGATTTCATGACAGAGTTTAGTTATGGAAACTTTTAAAAGCATCTGGCACAGAAGACCACACTAAGCTTCGAGCACTTGTAAACTGTCATTGATTTTAGAGATTTTGCATTGTTTTAAATATGCACTGCACTTTTCATTGTTTTTGAAACACTGTCCTGGCGATACTTGGCACGAGGGATATGGGAGCATGATACGTATGAATTGAATAGTGGAAAATCAGGATGGAACTTGATAATATTGTGAAATGGATAGGCGTTACTCCTCATACAGCAGAGAAGCCGAGTTGCAGATAGGCACAAAAAACGACTGTCTTGGCTCAACATCCAGAGACTGTGGTTATGTTGGTCATGTGTGTAGGAGTTAAATTTGTGTGTGTGTGTGTGTGTGTGTGTGTGTGTGTGTGTGTGTTTTGTAACAGCTGGTATATGATGTGTTGTTTCACAAGTGGCTCTCCTTTGGTAGTATGTTTTCCCAGTTACAGGGATGGTATAGGTGGTGGAGGTGGTAGTAGTGTGCATAGGGCAAGTCTTGCAGTGAGGACGGTCGCAGGGGTGGGAGCCATAGGGTAGGAAAATGGGAGCAAAGGAGCATAGAGCCTGACAACAGAACTGTGTAGATTGGGAGGGCAATGAAAAGCTATTCTAGTTGTGGTGGTCAAAATCTCAAACAGAATGGACCTCATTTCAGGGCGTGATTTTGGGAAGTCATAGCCTTGTCAAAGCAGCTGATTAATGCATTCAACACCAGAATAACACAGTGACAAGTGGGGTACTCCTAAGTTGTTTTTTTAGAGTGATCAGCATTACCAGGATTGGATGTTATGGCCTGGAAAATCTGCTTTTGAATTAGACTGCTGGGGTAATGGTGGTGTATAGCTGTAAAGAGTCTGTATCTGAACAAATATGTTTGCTTCCAATACCAAGGCTGTGTCAAAATGTATGTACTGTCTTTTTGTTAGTAGGTTTAATGTGGACAGAAATGTTTAGATGGCCTTCAGTAAGGATGAGATCAATATCAAGGAAAGTGGCATGTGATCTGGGATAGGATCATGTGAAATTTAAATGGAAGAAAGCATTTTAAGATCCCAGGAATTTTAACAGGCCATATGGCAATGATGTCATCACTGTATCTAAACCAAACCAGAGACAGAAGGCTTATTGATCACAGGAAAGGCCCCCCTCCAATTGATCCATGAAAGGGTTAGCACAGGAAGGAGTCACCCAGGTCCCATGGCTGTAAACCTGATCTGTTTGTCTGTCTGCCCCTCAAAGTTAAAATAGTTGTTGGTTAGTACAAAGCTGGTTAAAGTGAGCAGGAAGGATATCATAGGTTTGGAATCAGGTGGGCAATGACTGAGGAATTTTAAGCAGCAGACAGACCATGTCCATGGGGGATGCTGGTATAGAGGGAGGTGGTATCAATAGTGACAAGCAAAGTGTGTGGTGGGAGTGGGACAGTCATAGATTACAGATGATCTAGGAAATGGATGGTGTTTTTAATATAGGAGGGAAGTCTTTGTAGTATGGGTTGCAGATGTTGATCAACTAAGGCAGATATACATTTGATGGGTGCTATGAAACTAGCAACTATGGGACAAGATGGATGATTGGGTTTGTGGATCTTGGGAAGAAGGTAAAATGTGGGTGTGCATGAATTGGGTGGAGTATGAAGTTCTATGGATTGAGGTGTTAGGGGGCCTCAGGTTTTAAGGAGTGACTGCACAGGTATTGGTTCTTGATAGCAGATGCTGTATGCAGAGGTGTCAGACAGCTGGTGTAGATCTTAATTTACATACTCCTGTTGTTCAAGTGCTACAATGGCAGATCCCTTGTCTCCTGGGAGGATAACGATGGAGTCATCAGATTTTTGTGAATAAAGAGCCTGGATTTCTGTAGAGGACATGATAGAGTCATGTTTTAGGGTGTGAAGCAGTGCTGGATGTGAGGACTTATTACAAGGCTTGTAAGGGAAGCTTTTGAGGTAGTGGTGGTGGATCAAGTTGGTATCATGGTCATAACTGTTCAAGGCAGGGTTCAATGTCATGTTTGCTTTTGGAAAGACTTTGAGATTGGGTTACAAAGTGATATTTCCAGTGACATAACATTTGAAGGAAAGCAGCTTGATTAAATGTAGGTTTAGAGCTGAAAGTGAGACCCTAGGATAATACAGATAATTCAGGAGGGGAGAGCGCTTCAGATAAGAGATTGAGAATGCTATATTGTTGTGACTGGTTTTTGTGATTATGAGCCGTTATTGGCCTGTGAGGCAGTGGTGAAGGCTTGGGGATGTTAAGGATGTTGGGGATTCTTGGTTTCTCCAGGAGGAGTAGTGGTTGATGGTGTGGTCGTTCAGGGAGCTCCAGAGGGACAGGAAAGAAAATACAATTGTTGAAGTAGTTTAGGAAAAGGTGGGAGGCTGGTGCACAGTAGAGCAGGATTACATCCAGAAATAAGGACTTTCAATGTTAGGCCTTTTGGAGTAACACCAAGGGACAAGCAGCTTTCAAGAAACATAATGTGGGACCTTAATTTTGATAGTGCAAAAGCATGTTTTCAGAAAGAATGAATATAGTATGTGATGCGATTCATTATGGCAAGAGAAGAGGATCAGGAGTGTCAGAGATGGTGAGAGTGGCAAGAAAGAGGAGCAGAGGGAGGAAAAAGATAGAAAAATGGGATGAAAGCAAGGAAAAAGATCAGAAAAATCAAAATTCATACAAAAGTTGTGAGAACAGTCAAGGGTTAAGAGGAGGTAATGAGTGGGGAAGAATTTCTCACCAGAAAAGTGGCCTTTATGATATGAAAAAATGATTGGAAAAGAACCAAAATCAATAGCAAAAGTTGTGGAAAGAACAAAATTTTAAAAACTGAGCAAACACAAAGTGGAAGTCATAGGAGAAAATGTAAACCACCAGGTTGGCAAATAAAGTAATGTAGGAAATGGCAGTAATCTGACCAGAGCAGTTGGGTAAAAACCAAATGCACAAAAAGTCAAAGAATTACATATAAACAAGGTAAGTGGAGGGTGGGAAACAAAATAGCTGTCACTTTTGCAACAAATTGGCTAAAGAATCGGAAGAATGGACCCATATCCATGCACAGAAATCAGTACTAGTAAAGATGTAGGCAAGGTGTCAGTTAATTTAGGTGCTACAGGGGGGGGGGGGGGGCGGCAAGGCTTACTAGCACATAAGGCATAAAGGAGGTGACAGTTTGCTCCTTCTTATGCTAACCTTTTCATGGGTTGCTTGGAGGGGGCTTTCTTGTGATCCATAAGCCTTCAGCCACTGGTTTGATTTAGATACATTTATGACACCATTGCCACATGAACTCTTGGTGAGGCTGACCTTATAATTATTGGAATCCTTATACAGGTATACATTCTCCCAACTATATTTCACATGGTCCTTGTCTGAATTCCTTGCCACTTCCCATAATGTTGATCTCATCCTCATCGAAGGCCAGATACACACTTCTGTTCACTTTAAACCTACTATCAAACAAAAGTACTGAGATTTTGACAGCCGACATCCTTCTCACATCAAACGTTCTCTTCCTCGTAGGATTGGTGTTCGAGGCAAATGCATTTGTTCAGATGCAGATTCTTTACAGCAATACACCACCATTATCGCCTCAACCTTCACTGGATATAATTATCACATTAGCCTAGTTCACAAGCAGATTTCCTACAACATCCAATCCTGTTACATACAAATCTTCTAAAAAAGCAACTTAGGAGTATACCACTTGTCACTCAGTATTATCTTGGTCTTGAATGTATTAATCAGCTACTTTAACACCGCCATGACTTCCTAAAAAGCCCTAAAATGCCCTGGAATGAGATCCATTCTGTCTGAAATTTTGCCCACCACACCTAGAATAACTTTTCATTTCAATCCCAATCTCCACAATATCCTTGTCCGACCTATGCTCCTTCTGCACCATTCTCCTTACACTATGCCTCCTACCCCTGTGACTATCACCACTGCTTGACTTGCCCTATGCATCCCCCTACCACCATCTACACCTGCCCTGTAACTGGGGAAACATATACTATCAAAGGGAGAGCAACCTGCAAAACAACACACCATATATCGGCTGTTATGTAAACACTCTTCGACCTTTTGCATCAGCAGGATTACCACCACGTTATCAGTTAGGACGAATGGCCATAGACAGAAAGTGTATACTGGCAACACAGAATATTATGTTGCAGAGCATGCACTACAACATAGCAATCATGATTTTGTTGCCTGTTTCACCATATGTGCCATCTGGATTCTTCCCTCAGACACCGGTTTCTCAGAACTCTGCAGGTGGCAACTGGCACTACAACATGTCCTTGGTTCTTGCCAACCACCTGCCCTTAATTTGCATTACTTTCTTTGGTCTCAGCATTTCTTCACAATAACTAATCCTTTTTTCATTTCATTTTAATTTTCTAAATCTTTCATTTTCTGACCAGGCTATTTTTCACCTTCCCTTCCCACCATTATGACATACAAGGTACTTAGCTTTTCACTCTCATTAAATCATGCATGATGTTTTAGCATTATTCTCTGTCTTTTATACTATTCCAACTTCCACCTGTAAGCTCTCAGGTTTCCATATCTCACCCAGTGCCATCCCAACAATCAGTCTTTCCTTCTCATCCTGTCCGGGAGTCTCCTTTGACCCAGGGGTTCTGGTTAGTCCTTTTTCTTCAACTCTCTTCCTGCCTGACGAAGCTGCCACTGACTCTGAGAAGTTGTATATGTAATACCTTTTATATGTGTGTTCCCCTGCCACCACTTTGTGGGTAGATTTTTGACCTATCTAATTACATTACACTTTCAAAACTGATTATTTACATGACATCACCAGGAATGTAAAGCTCTGTCAAAAGACGAGTTTTACAGAATACTCACAATTTTATTATGTGTCTATCCTGTGTCCTGACTTTATTACACAGGGTGGGGCAGATAAAAATAGCCCGTGTAAGAACAAAGGAAATGCAGTGTAACTACAGAAACGAAGGTCTGAAACGGAATTACCATTTATTTACAATGAAAAATACAGTGAAAAATATATTTCTAGAAGATACTGAAAGTGATCCCATGCAACATTAATACTGAGCTGTGCACATCCGAGCTTATTCAGTTACACCCAGCGTAAACTTTGGATATCGATGGTGGCAACTTCATGAGTGATGCTGGCTTCCATTTCTTGTATTGGGTGTGGATTTGTTTCATAGACCTTTCTCTTCAAGTGTCCCCAGAGGAAAAAATTACATTGTTAGATCTGGTGAACGTGATGTTTGGTTTGTGAGGCACTCAACCGTGCAGTCATCAGCGCCTCTACAAAGTCGCAATTTTTTCACACTCCAATTTTTTACGCAGTCCAATTTAGCCACTATCATGAAGGATGATGATTATGATGATGATGATGAAGAAATGATGAGGACAACACAAACACCCAGTCCCCGGGCATAGAAAATCCCCAACCCGGTCGGGAGTCGAACCCGAGACCCCGTGATCCAGAGGCAGCAACACTAGCCACAAGACCATGAGCTGCGGACCTGGTGAATGTGGTGGCCATAAATGTTTTCCAATAGCACGTTCCTTAGTGAAGACATCTTAGACTTGTTCCAGGGGTACCTCAGACATGTAGTATGTTGCCTCATCTTACTGGAAGAAGCAGAATTATTTTAATATTCAGTGGATTAGGCACGAAATGTATCAATAATTTCAATACATGCAACCATGTTGAGGGTAGTGTAAAAAAGTTTCTGTTACACTGCATCAAACGTTGGAGGTTTTCATCATGGAATGGTTGCTGACACACAATGTTAGGGTTGTCCATTGCCCAGTACCTTGCATTCTGTGAATTCACAAGACTGAAAACATGAAAACATGCTTCATCACTCATGATTTAATGGAAAGGGTCTAACAAACCATCATTGATGTTATTCAACAGCCATGTGCAGTAATATATATGTTTGTGACTGCCATCCTCCTGCAGCTGCTGCACAACTATCACACAATATGGCTTCAAATTGAACTTTTTTCCTTCTCCTTCCCTTTTTCCTGATGAAGCAACCTCGAGTTGCGAAAGCATGAAATTTGTGTGTGTGTTTGTGTGTTTTTTATTGTGTCTATCAGCATACCATCGCTTTCTTGTTTAGTAAGTTAACAGCATCTTTGACAAAGATTCTGTAACTTACAAAACGAAAGCGTTGGTACGTTGATAGAAACAATAGCAAACACAAACACACACACAAATTTCAAGCTTTCGCAACCCATGGTTGCTTCATCAGGAAAGAGGGAAGGAGAGGGAAAGATGAAAGGTTGTGGGTTTTAAGGGAGAGGCTAAGGAGTCATTCCAATCCCGGGAGCGGAAAGACTTACCTTATGGGGAAAAAAGGACAGGTATACACTCGCGCGCATGTGCGCACACACGCACACACATATTCATTCGCACATATACAGATACAGGCAGACATGTGTAAATGCAGAGAGGTTGGGCAGAGATGTCAGTCGAGGCTGAAGTACAGAGGCAAAGATGTTGTTGAATAACTGGTGAGGTGCGAGCAGCGGCAACTTGAAATTAGCAGAGGTTGAGGCCTGGTGGGTAATGGGAAGAGAGAATATATTGAAGGGCAAGTTCCCATCTCTGGAGTTCTGATAGGTTGGTGTCAGTGGGAAGTATCCAGATAACCCGGACGGTGTAACACTGTGCCAAGATGTGCTGGCCGTGCACCACGGCATGTTTAGCCACAGTGTGATCCTCATTACCAACAAACACTGCCTGCCTGTGTCCATTCATGTGAATGAACAGTTTGTTGCTGGTCATTCCCACATAGAAGGCTTCACAGTGTAGGCATGTCAGTTGGTAAATCACAGACAGTATGTTTTTTATTGTGTCTATCAGCACACCATCGCTTTCTTGTTTGGTGTGTGTGTGTGTGTGTGTGTGTGTGTGTGTGTGTGTGTGCGCCTAATGGGACAGCAATCCGTGTATGGTGGAGATGGCTGGGGCAGTGAGGCCAATGGATACCATCCACCACCCCTACCCTGCTACCCCTCCCCCTCCTGACCTCAGCCTCCTCAGAGCTTGTGTGAATGTGTGCGTGTTTTCCACTTTGGAAGAAAGCCTTCGGTCGAAAGCTCAAAGCAGTTTTTCTGTTGTGCCTGTCTATAACTCAACATCTCCTCTGTATGATGAATAGCAATCTATTTGCATAATCATTGTAATCAGTTTTATGGGCAACTTTTCTTTCCACATTTCACCTGAGTGACTCAGCAGACAAACTGCACAAAGAATGTACACTTTATTGAAACTGA
The DNA here is from genome assembly GCF_021461395.2 of Schistocerca americana. Classification (NCBI taxonomy): domain Eukaryota; kingdom Metazoa; phylum Arthropoda; class Insecta; order Orthoptera; family Acrididae; genus Schistocerca; species Schistocerca americana. Next base: position 132,354,559 of record NC_060123.1, on the reverse strand, counting down.
AATAAGATGGCAGGTTCTAATGGTACACAAAATTTTGTTCATACTGATTAAGTTTCAGAAAAATTCTATTGATTTCAAATAAATACTAACTACGAAGTCAAATTATTCTAGAAAGAAATAGAAACTGATAGAATAAATCCACTCAATTAATGAATCATATCAGATAAAACTAAAATTACAATCAGCAATGTGTAACAGCTTCTTTAAGTTGTCACATATGTCTCACAGGAGTACTGTGACCACTGTATAAATACTGAGAATTCTTTTCACCCCTTATTTGGCTGCTAATGTGGACTGTTGCTATTAGCAGCCAAATAAGTAGTGAGGAGATATTCTGATCTAACACTGTTTTTTTTTCAGTTTCACCATAACTGTACTGGAATACAGCACTAATATATACAGTCTCTATCTGTTCTGTACTGAACAACAAAATGACAAATAGTATTAATTTCAATGCAATTTCTTAGACCTATTAAATGTTTCTTCTAGACAAATAATACTACCTGTATGTACAAGTTGTATAGTTTTATGTAGTAAATTCAATATCTGAAATAGGCATGCAACATATGTACATTATATAAGGTTTACACAGATGTAATATATTCCTCTCCACATGGCAAACTTCCCCTCTTTCTAATTGGCACCATCTGGTTAGTGAAAACAAAATATTTAAATATGTTATAACAATCCATAACCAACCCCATAACAAGCAAACTAATGCCAGTAATGTTTCAGACAATATTACCAGCACGTTTAGACAATGCACGGCTGCGCTGTTGCCCGAGTTCACCCTCTAGAGATAAAAACAATAAAAAGTAAAACAAAACAGAAACAGAAATATTAACCAAATAAAGTTTGAGAAGAAATTATAAGAAGTACTGAGATTTGATTAGATTAACTAAAACAATCAAATTATTAATCAAAAACACAACTGGTTTTCTGATGTTTCACCTGATCATAAACTTAAAGAGAACTAAATGGATGAAAGTTACTTTGATGCAATCAAAGTGTAAAAATTCTAAATTTGATAACAACACAGAAAATATAAAATATAAAAACTAAGATGGCCCATAGGGACATAACACAACAAAGTCATCAACCAAGGATAACACATTCAATCCCTTTCATAACAGGTTAACTCCCACAATATTTTAGAAGCCCTCATGCATAAATAGTAAAAATTACACTGAAAGGACTTCCCCAGATATACAAAACTTCCATAAATATATCATACATCTAGTAATATCTAATAATCTATTCCACAGCAACTGCAAGATAGTCAGATCATTCTTATGACAGGGAAACAAGTGTTTTGATATGTAAATGTTGGAATCAACATAGAAACTACAAATGGCACAGGACTGATATGAAACAAACAAATAGCTGGGAAATTTCAAAACAAAATACGGAAAAATTATTGTCAGTTTGAGTTGATTCATAGATGGCACATAAAACAACCTTATACAAGATACACAACACTTAAAGTTGTTATCTACAACTTTAGGCCACTTCATAATTTACAGATTGACTTTGTAACATGAAATCTAGCTCATAAGTAAAATATTTTACAATGAATGAAGAACTACACTAAAAATATAAGAAAGAAAAGCAGTAAATTTTAACTCCCCTTGTCTGTGAAGCAGTTGCATACCTTCAGAACCTGGGTTATGAGACATCTGCCCGTCCTTTTCAACTTTCTGCATCAATCCCCCTTCCCTCATTGAGCAACGAACCTACAGTATCCATAACTATCAAGAAAACAAACAATGGAGACTAGTTTCCAAGATCACAATCTAGAAAGAAATTGCACCAATAATGAGAACAATAGGGAATAAACACATCTTATCCTTCAAACAACTAATCAAAACATTAGAAACAGAATCATCTGGAGAAAAATACAGGAATTACAGAATAATAAGTGCAACTTTAAATAGATTACAGAAATCAAGGACATCTCATTTCAGGGCAGGATTTGAGGAAATCAGATCCATCCTTCATGAAATCCTCCCCACTCCACCAAGAGTGTCTTTCCGCCATCCACCTAACCTTCGTAACCTCTTAGTTCATCCCTATGAAATCCCCAAACCACCTTCCCTACCCTCTGGCTCCTATCCCTGTAACTGCCCCCAGTGTAAAACCTGTCCCATGCACCCTCCCACCACCAGCTACTCCAGTCCTGTAACCCGGAAGGTGTACACGATCAAAGGCAGAGCCACGTGTGAAAGCACCCACGTGATTTACCAACTGACCTGCCTACACTGTGACGCATTCTATGTGGGAATGACCAGCAACAAACTGTCCATTCGCATGAATGGACACAGGCAGACAGTGTTTGTTGGTAATGAGGATCACCCTGTGGCTAAACATGCCTTGGTGCACGGCCAGCACATCCTGGCACAGTGTCACACCGTCCGGGTTATCTGAATACTTCCCACTAACACCAACCTATCAGAACTCCAGAGATGGGAACTTGCTCTTCAATATATCCTCTCTTCCCGTTATCCACCAGGCCTCAATCTCCGCTAATTTCAAGTTGCCGCCACTCATACCTCACCTGTCATTCAACAACATCTTTGCCTCTGCACTTCCGCCTCGACTGACATCTCTGCCCAAACTCTTTGTCTTTAAATATGTCTGCTTGTGTCTGTTTATGTGTGGATCAATATGTGTGTGTGTGCGTGAGTGTATACCCGTCCTTTTTCCTCCCTAAGGTAAGTCTTTCCGCTCCCGGGATTGGAATGACTCCTTACCCTCTCCCTTAAAACCCACATCCTTTCGTATTTCCCTCTCCTTCCCTCTTTCCTGATGAGGCAACAGTTTGTTGCAAAAGCTTGAATTTTGTGTATATATATCATTCCACGTGGGAAAAATATATCTAAAAACAAAGATGATGAGACTTACCAAACAAAAGCACTGGCAGGTCGATAGACACACAAACAAACACAAACATACACACAAAATTCAAGCTTTTGCAACCAATGGTTGCTTCATCAGAAAAGAGGGAAGGAGAGGGAAAGACGAAAGGATGTGGGTTTTAAGGGAGAGGGCAAGGAGTCATTTCACTCCCGGGAGCAGAAAGACTTACCTTAGGGGGAAAATAGGACAGGTATACACTCGCACGCGCACACACACACACACACACACACACACACACACACACACACACACACACACACACACACAAGCAGACATTTGTAAAGGCAAAGAGTTTGGGCAGAGATGTCAGTCGAGGCGGAAGTACAGAGGCAAAGATGTTGTTGAAAGACAGGTGAGGTATGAGCGGCGGCAACTTGAAAGGTATGAGCGGCGGCAACTTGAAATTAGTGGAGGTTGAGGCCTGGCGGATAACGAGAAGAGAGGATATACTGAAGGGCAAGTTCTCATCTCCGGAGTTCTGACAGGTTGGTGTTAGTGGGGAGTATCCAGATAACCCGGACAGTGTAACACTGTGCCAAGATGTGCTGGCCGTGCACCAAGGCAATTTTAGACACAGGGTGATCCTCATTACCAACAAACACTGTCTGCCTGTGTCCATTCATGCGAATGGACAGTTTGTTGCTGGTCATTCCCACATAGAAATCTTCACAGTGTAGGCAGGTCAGTTGATAAATCACGTGGGTGCTTTCACACGTGGCTCTGCCTTTGATCGTGTACACCTTCCGGGTTACAGGACTGGCGTAGGTGGTGGTGGGAGGGTGCATGGGACAGGTTTTACACTGGGGCGGTTACAAGGGTAGGAGCCAGAGGGTAGGGAAGGTGGTTTGGGGATTTCATTAGGATGAACCAAGAGGTTACAAAGGTTAGGTGGAGGGCGGAAAAACACTCTTGGTGGAGTGGGGAGGATTTCATGAAGGATGGATCTCATTTCAGGGCAGGATTTGAGGAAGTCGTATCCCTGCTGGAGAGCCACATTCAGAGTCTGATCCAGTCCCGGAAAGTATCCTGTCACAAGTGGGGCACTTTTGGGGTTCTTCTGTGGGAGGTTCGGGGTTTGAGGGGATGAGGAAGTGGCTCTGGTTATTTGCTTCTGTACCAGGTCATGAGGGTAGTTGCGGGATGCGAAAGCTGTTTTCAGGTTGTTGGTGTAATGGTTCAGGGATTCCGGACTGGAGCAGATTCGTTTGCCACGAAGACCTAGGCTGTAGGGAAGGGACCGTTTGATGTGGAATGGGTGGCAGCTGTCATAATGGAGGTACTGTTGCTTGTTGGTGGGTTTGATGTGGACGGACGTGTGAAGCTGGCCATTGGACAGATGGAGGTCAGCGTCAAGGAAAGTGGCATGGAATTTGGAGTAGGACCAGGTGAATCTGATGGAACCAAAGAAGTTGAGGTTGGAGAGGAAATTCTGGAGTTCTTCTTCACTGTGAGGCCAGATCATGAAGATGTCATCAATAAATCTGTACCAAACTTTGGGTTGGCAGGCCTGGGCAACCAAGAAGGCTTCCTCTAAGCGACCAATGAATAGGTTGGTGTACGAGGGGGCCATCCTGGTACCCATGGCTGTTCCCTTTAATTGTTGGTATGTCTGGCCTTCAAAAGTGAAGAAGTTGTGGGTCAGGATGAAGCTGGCTAAGGTAATGAGGAAAGAGGTTTTAGGTAGGGTGGCAGGTGATCAGCGTGAAAGAAAGTGCTCCATTCGCAGGGAGGCCTTGGACGTGCGGAATATTTGTGTATAAGGAAGTGGCATCAATGGTTACAAGGATGGTTCCGGGGGTAACAGACTGGGTAAGGATTCCAGGCGTTCGAGAAAGTGGTTGGTGTCTTTTATGAAGGATGGGAGACTGCATGTAATGGGTTGAAGGTGTTGATCTACGTAGGCAGAAATACGTTCTGTGGGGGCTTGGTAACCAGCTACAATGGGACGGCCGGGATGATTGGGTTTGTGAATTTTAGGAAGCAGGGAGAAGGTAGGGATGAGGGGTGTTGGTGGGGTCAGGAGGTTGATGGAGTCAGGTGAAAGGTTTTGTAGGGGGCCTAAGGTTCTGAGGATTCCTTGAAGCTCCGCCTGGACATCAGGAATGGAATTACCTTGGCAAACTTTGTATGTAGTGTTGTCTAAAAGCTGACGCAGTCCCTCAGCCACATACTCCCGATGATCAAGAACCACGGTCGTGGAACCCTTGTCCGCTGGAAGAATGACGATGGATCGGTCAGCCTTCAGATCACGGATAGTTTGGGCTTCAGCAGTGGTGATGTTGGGAGTAGGATTAAGGTTTTTTTAAGAAAGATTGAGAGGCAAGGCTGGAAGTCAGAAATTCCTGGAAAGTTTGGAGAGGGTGATTTTGAGGAAGAGGAGGTGGGTCCCGATGTGACAGAGGACGGAACTGTTTCAGGCGGGGTTCAATTTGGATAGTGTCTTGGGGAGCTGGATCATTAGGAGTAGGATTAGGATCATTTTTCTTCGTGGCAAAGTGATATTTCCAGCAGAGAGTACGGGTGTAGGACAGTAAATCTTTGACAAGGGCTGGTTGAATCTGGGAGTGGGGCTGAAGGTGAGGCCTTTCGATAGGACAGAGGTTTCGGATTGGGAGAGAGGTTTGGAGGAAAGGTTAACTACTGAATTAGGGTGTTGTGGTTCCAGATTGTGTTGATTGGAATTTTGAGGTTTTGGGGGGAGTGGAGCTGGAAGTGGGAGATTGAGTAGATGGGAGAGACTGGGTCTGTGTGCAATGAGAGGAGGTTGAGGTTTGCTGGAAAGGTTGTGAAGGGTGTGTGAGTTGCCTTTCCGGAGGTGGGAAACCGGGAGATTGGATAGTTTTTTGAGGTGGAGGGTGGCATGCTGTTCTAATTTGCAGTTGGCCTGTAGGAGGATGCTCTGAACAGCCGGTGTGGATGTGGGAGAGGAAAGATTCAGGACTTTTATTAAGGACAGGAGTTGACGGGTGTGTTCATTGGCTAAGTTGATGTGTAGGTGAAGGATTAGGTGGGTGAGGGCAATGGATTGTTCAGTTTGGAACTGGCATAGGGACTGATGGAAAGAAGGGTTACAGCCAGAGATGGGAACTTTAAGTGTGAGGCCTTTGGGGGTAATGCCGAATGTCAGACAAGCCTGAGTAAATAAAATATGGGAGCGTACTCTGGCTAGGGCAAAGGAATGTTTGCGGAGGGAATGTAAATAAAACTTAATGGAGTCATTGTGGGGATGTTGTGAGGGTGACATGGTATTAGAAGGTGGAAAGTGTAACATGAGGCTGAAATGAAAATGAAAATAAAAATATATGGGGAGAGATAAAGGTGAACTAGAAAGCAACTGGAGATCTGGTGTGAAAAAAGGCGAAAAAGTGTTGGTTATAGCTGGGCTATGTTGATCCTGTGGTGAACTTGGGTTGGTAGACAAAGATGTGCACAAAGATTAGGTGGTTGTGTTGCCGCCAAAACACGTTAAAGGGTGGAGCAATTCGGGGAAAATTTTAAAAAAAACTGCGTGTAAATGTATTAAAAGGAGTGGTTTTGTGGTGGCAGATTGAGAAAATGAGGCTAACAATTGTCTGATGAAGAAATAATTATGTTAAAACCTGTGGGAAGCGGCTAAAAAAGATCAGTGATGTGGGAAAAATGGAAATGGAAAAAAAAAGGTGAAAGTTATTAGAACTAGCCGAAATGGCTGTTTAATAGCTGAAAGGAACTGTTTGTGAACTGGAAACAGTTGATTTTATAGCAGCGGTAGTGTTGAAAGCAGAAAAAAAATTTTTTTGGTTACGGTTTGGAAGTGGGTTACGTATTATTGAGTATATATAGGCCGGATAAAATTGTATGGTATATTCGGTAAAGAGGAGAAGGTGAATACAAAGTGAAACTACTGCAAAAACAGAAAGAGAAAGTAAGATGACAGGAAAGATTTCAAAATGCAACAGTGACAATAACAAACGTAATTGTTGGGTTCAAATTAATGATATGAATATAATAGAGGGAAACATTCCACGTGGGAAAAATATACCTAAAAACAAAGATGATGTGACCTACCAAACGAAAGTGCTGGCAGGTCGATAGACACACAAACGAACACAAACATACACACAAAATTCAAGCTTTCGCATCAAACGGTTGCTTCATCAGGAAAGAGGGAAGGAGAGGGAAAGACGAAAGGATGTGGGTTTTAAGGGAGAGGGCAAGGAGTCATTTCACTCCCGGGAGCAGAAAGACTTACCTTAGGGGGAAAAAAGGACGGGTATACACTCGCACACACACACATATCCATCCACACATATACAGACACAAGCAGACATATTTAAAGACAAAGAGTTTGGGCAGAGATGTCAGTCGAGGCAGAAGTGCAGAGGCAAAGATGTTGTTGAATGACAGGTGAGGTATGAGTGGTGGCAACTTGAAATTAGCAGAGATTGAGGCCTGGTGGATAACGGGAAGAGAGGATATATTGAAGAGCAAGTTCCCATCTCCGGAGTTCGGATAGGTTGGTGTTAGTGGGAAGTATCCGGATAACCCGGACGATGTAACACTGTGCCAAGATGTGCTGGCCGTGCACCAAGGCATGTTTAGCCACAGGGTGATCCTCATTACCAACAAACACTGTCTGCCTGTGTCCATTCATGCGAATGGACAGTTTGTTGCTGGTCATTCCCACATAGAATGCGTCACAGTGTAGCCAGGTCAGTTGGTAGATCACGTGGGTGCTTTCACACGTGGCTCTGCCTTTGATCGTGTACACCTTCCGGGTTACAGGACTGGAGTAGGTGGTGGTGGGAGGGTGCATGGGACAGGTTTTACACCGGGGGCGGTTACAAGGGTAGGAACCAGAGGGTAGGGAAGGTGGTTTGGGGATTTCATAGGGATGAACTAAGAGGTTACGAAGGTTAGGTGGACGGCGGAAAGACACTCTTGGTGGAGTGGGGAGGATTTCATGAAGGATGGATCTCATTTCTGGGCAGGATTTTAGGAAGTCGTATCCCTGCTGGAGAGCCACATTCAGAATCTGATCCAGTCCCGGAAAGTATCCTGTCACAAGTGGGGCACTTTTGTGGTTCTTCTGTGGGAGGTTCTGGGTTTGAGAGGATGAGGAAGTTGCTGGATACTTCCCACTAACACCAACCTATCCGAACTCCGGAGATGGGAACTTGCTCTTCAATATATCCTCTCTTCCCGTTATCCACCAGGCCTCAATCTCCGCTAATTTCAAGTTGCCGCCACTCATACCTCACCTGTCATTCAACAACATCTTTGCCTCTGCACTTCTGCCTCGACTGACATCTCTGCCCAAACTCTTTGTCTTTAAATATGTCTGCTTGTGTTTGTATATGTGTGGATGGATATGTGTGTGTGTGCGCGAGTGTATACCTGTCCTTTTTTCCCCCAAAGGTAAGTCTTTCCGCTCCCGGGATTGGAATGACTCCTTACCCTCTCCCTTAAAACCCACTATTTTTCGTCTTTCCCTCTCCTTCCCTCTTTCCTGATGAGGCAACAGTTTGTTGCGAAAGCTTGAATTTTGTGTGTATGTTTGTGTGTCTGTCGACCTGCCAGCACTTTCATTTGGTAAGTCACATCATCTTCGTTTTTAGATATATATTTCCTACGTGGAATGTTTCCCTCTATCTATATATATATATATATATATATATATATATATATATATATATCTGTGTGTGTGTGTGTAAACAAAGATAATGTGACTTACCAAACGAAAGTGCAGGCAGGTCGATAGACACACAAACATACACACAAAATTCAAGCTTTCGCAACCAACGGTTGCTTCGTAAGGAAAGAGGGAAGGAGAGGGAAAGATGAAAGGATGTGGGATTTAAGGGAGAGGGTAAGGAGTCATTCCAATCCCGGGAGCGGAAAGAGTTACCTTGGGGGAAAAAAAGGACAGGCATACACTCGCACGCACGCACACACACACACACACACACACACACACACACACACACACACACACACACACACACACACACACATCCATCCGCACATACACAGACGCAAGCAGACATTTGTAAAGGTAAGAACTCCTTGCCTTTACAAATGTCTGGCGTTCGAGAAAGTGGTTGGTGTCTTTGATGAAGGATGGGAGACTGCATGTAATGGGTTGAAGGTGTTGATCTACGTAGGCAGAGATACATTCTGTGGGGGCTTGGTAACCAGCTACAATGGGGCGGCCAGGATGATTGGGTTTGTGAATTTTAGGAAGAAGGTAGAATGTAGGGTTGCGGGGTGTCGGTGGGGTCAGGAGGTTGATGGAGTCAGGTGAAAGGTTTTGTAGGGGGCCTAAGGTTCTGAGGATTCCTTGAAGCTCCACCTGGACATCACGAATGGGATTACCTTGGCAAACTTTGTATGTGGTGTTGTCTGAAAGCTGACGCAGTCCCTCAGCCACACCCAGTCTGTTACCCCCAGAAACCATCCTTGTAACCATTGATGCCACTTCCTTATACACAAATATTCCGCACGTCCAGGGCCTCGCTGCGATGGAGCACTTCCTTTCACGCCGATCACCTGCCACCCTACCTAAAACCTCTTTCCTCATTACCTTAGCCAGCTTCATCCTGACCCACAACTTCTTCACTTTTGAAGGCCAGACATACCAACAATTAAAGGGAACAGCCATGGGTACCAGGATGGCCCCCTCGTAAGACAACCTATTCAGGAGTCGCTTAGAGGAAGCCTTCTTGGTTACCCAGGCCTGGCAACCCAAAGTTTGGTACAGATTTATTGATGACATCTTAAAGATCTGGACTCACAGTGAAGAAGAACTCCAGAATTTCCTCTCCAACCTCAACTCCTTTGGTTCCATCAGATTCACCTGGTCCTACTCCAAATCCCATGCCACTTTCCTTGACGCTGACCTCCATCTGTCCAATGGCCAGCTTCACACGTCCGTCCACATCAAACCCACCAACAAGCAACAGTACCTCCATTATGACAGCTGCCACCCATTCCACATCAAACAGTCCCTTCCCTGCAGCCTAGGTCTTTGTGGCAAACGATTCGGCTCCAGTCCGGAATCCCTGAACCATTACACCAACAACCTGACAACAGCTTTCGCATCCCGCAACTACCCTCACGACCTGGTACAGAAGCAAGTAACCAGAGCCACTTCCTCATCCCCTCAAACCCAGAACCTCCCACAGAAGAACCCCAAAAGTGCCCCACTTGTGACAGGATACTTTCCGGGACTGGATCAGACTCTGAATGTGACTCTCCAGCAGGGATACAACTTCCTCAAATCCTGCCCTGAAATGAGATCCATCCTTCATGAAATCCTCCCCACTCCACCAAGAGTGTCTTTCCGCCCTCCACCTAACCTTCGTAACCTCTTAGTTCATCCCTATGAAATCCCCAAACCACCTTCCCTACCCTCCGGCTCCTACCCTTGTAACTGTCCCCGGTGTAAAACCTGTCCCATGCACCCTCCCACCACCAGCTACTCCAGTCCTGTAACCCGGAAGGTGTACACGATCAAAGGCAGAGCCACGTGTGAAAGCACCCACGTGATTTACCAACTGACCTGGCTACACTGTGAAGCTTTCTATGTGAGAATGACCAGCAGAAAACTGTCCATTCACATGAATGGACACAGGCAGACAGTGTTTGTTGGTAATGAGGATCACCCTGTGGCTAAACATGCCTTGGTGCACGGCCAGCAAATCTTGGCACTGTGTTACACTGTCCGGGCTATCTGGATACTTCCCACTAACACCAATCTGTCAGAACTCCGGAGATGGGAACTTGCCCTTCAGTATATCCTCTCCTCTCGTTATCAACCTCCGCTAATTTCAAGTTGCCGCCGCTCATACCTCACCTGTATTTCAACAACATCTTTGCCTCTGTACTTCCACCTCGACTGACATCTCTGCCCAAACTCTTTGCCTTTACAAATGTCTGCTTGTGTCTGTGTATGTGCGGATGGATATGTGTGTGTGTGTGTGTGTGTGTGCGCGAGTGTATACCTGTCCTTTTCTCCCCCTAAGGTAAGTCTTTCAATAGAAACACAAACAGACACATACATACACACAAAATTCAAGCTTTCGCAACAAACTGTTGCCTCATCAGGAAAGATGGAAGGAGAGGGAAAGACGAAAGGAAGTGGGTTTTAAGGGAGAGGGTAAGGAGTCATTCCAATCCCGGGAGCGGAAAGACTTACCTTAGGGGAAAAAAAGGATGGGTATACACTCGCACACACACATATCCATCCACACATATACAGACACAAGCAGACATATCTAAAGACAAAGAGTTTGGGCAGAGATGTCAGTCGAGGCGGAAGTGCAGAGGCAAAGATGATGTTGAATGACAGGTGAGGTATGAGTGGCGGCAACTTGAAATTAGCGGAGATTGAGGCCTGGTGGGTAACGGGAAGAGAGGATATATTGAAGAGCAAGTTCCCATCTCCGGAGTTCGGATAGGTTGGTATTGGTGGGAAGTATCCAGATAACCCGGACGGTGTAACACAGTGCCAAGATGTGATGGCTGTGCACCAAGGCATGTTTAGCCACAGGGTGATCCTCATTACCAACAAACACTGTCTGCCTGTGTCCATTCATGCGAATGGACAGTTTGTTGCTCGTCATTCCCACATAGAAAGCTTCACAGTGTAGGCAGGTCAGTTGGTAAATCACGTTGGTGCTTTCACATGTGGCTCTGCCTTTGATCGTGTACACCTTCTGGGTTACAGGACTGGCGTAGGTGGTGGTGGGAGGGTGCATGGGACAGGTTTTACACCGGGGGCGGTTACAAGGATAGGAGCCAGAGGGTAGGGAAGGTGGTTTGGGGATTTCATAGGGATGAACTAAGAGGTTACGAAGGTTAGGTGGACGGCGGAAAGACACTCTTGGTGGAGTGGGGAGGATTTCATGAAGGATGGATCTCATTTCAGGGCAGGATTTGAGGAAGTCGTATCCCTGCTGGAGAGCCACATTCAGAGTCTGGTCCAGTCCCGGAAAGTATCCTGTCACAAGTGGGGCACTTTTGTGTATCTTCTGTGGGGGATTCTGGGTTTGAGGGGATGAGGAAGTGGCTCTGGTTATTTGCTTCTGTACCAGGTCGTGAGGGTAGTTGCGGGATGCGAAAGCTGTTGTCAGGTTGTTGGTGTAATGGTTCAGGGATTCCGGACTGGAGCCGATTCGTTTGCCACAAAGACCTAGGCTGCAGGGAAGGGACCGTTTGATGTGGAATGGGTGGCAGCTGTCATAATGGAGGTACTGTTGCTTGTTGGTGGGTTTGATGTGGACGGACATGTGAAGCTGGCCATTGGACAGATGGAGGTCAGCGTCAAGGAAAGTGGCATGGGATTTGGAGTAGGACCAGGTGAATCTGATGGAACCAAAGGAGTTGAGGTTGGAGAGGAAATTCTGGAGTTCTTCTTCACTGTGAGTCCAGATCATGAAGATGTCATCAATAAATCTGTACCAAACTTTGGGTTGGCAGGCCTGGGTAACCAAGAAGGCTTCCTCTAAGCGACCCATGAATAGGTTGACGTACGAGGGGGCCATCCTGGCAGACATGTCTGCTTGTGTGTGTGTACGTGCGGATGGATATGTGTGTGTGTGCGCGCGCGAGTGTATACCCCTTTTTTCCCCCTAAGGTAAGTCTTTCCGCTCCCGGGATTGGAATGACTCCTTACCCTCTCCCTTAAAACCCACATCCTTTCGTCTTTCCCTCTCCTTCCCTCTTTCCTGATGAGGCAACAGTTTGTTGTGAAAGCTTGAATTTCATGTGTATGTTTGTGTTTGTTTGTGTGTCTATCGACCTGCCAGCACTTTCGTTCGGTAAGTCACATCATCTGTATATATAAGAGAAGCAGCTGAGAGAGAGACAAACCAGTGGCCAAACCACACACAACAATAAACAGATGAAAGAAAGTGTGATTTCAGATGAAGACACAAAGTTGAAATGTGAGAGAATGATAGAGTACTGCAGTAACAGAGAACTGATAATTTCTTACTTAGTCAAAAAAGACAACTTAGAGGAAGGAAAAGGAAGAAACTCAGTAGTGACAGTAACGAGAGTGATGCACCAATTCATTCCTTAGTAAAGGAAGTTACAAGAACAAATATCTGAAGGATAATGGAATGAAATTCTAGAATGTGAAATTTTGAATAGCTGATTATTTCCACACCATTGATGGTTCAGACTTTACACCCTACTGGACTCATTTAATTAATAAGGCTGTAGACACTTATTACGCTGCTATTATTCTTATTTCTCTTTTGCATATTTAGTTTGCTATAAAATTATATGCAATTAATTGGCATATCGGTTTTAATAAGTGCTCTCCACTTCTTGAACCTTCTGTTACAAGTTAACACTGTATCACAGTCAGAGCAAAAGAGACTGGACTTAATTTCATTTTCAGGAGGATCAGTAGCTTGGAATTTGGACCAACATAGTACCTGCACCATCCACTGTAAAATCATTGTCAGTTTGTTGTTAAAGATTGTTGCCATGTGCTAATATAAGTGTCACAACTAATTAATTAAACATAATTGATGCACTTTTCATCAATGTCATGTCACTCAAACCAAATGTTAATCAGCATACAACATTTCTGACAATATTATCATGGTACAAATATCAAAACAAACTTCCATTGCCCAATTTACTTTCAGCACATTAATGATTTTCCAGTGGTTTGTAGTTGACACTATAAGCTTCATCCTCAATATCAGATCTCCCCCCCCCCAAGGGCAGGGCAAGGTTTACATACAGTCAAGTGTTTCAGAGCTGAGCATCTGCAGTTGTCTCTCCAAACTCCTTCCCTAGCTGACCCACTCAAACAATCTATATTTGATGCGGTGTTGGATTTTACTGTTGAAAATCTCAAATTACAAACAATTGTTTAGTTCTTATCAGGTGGAACTGAAGAGATGAGAACTCAACTCTCACACAACAGTATTCTATATTGCTGGTTGTAATTCATGACTTATGAACAATTGTAGCCTAGTTTGGATGAATTACAGGGAGAAGAAATGATCCTTTTCTTCTTTGAAGCACAAACAGAATCTATCTCTTTTCTATCAATGAACTACTATTTCACTGTGGAGCACTAAAGGAGAAAGAACTTGGTGCAGAGGTGCAACATTTATCTTCCATCTGGGTAACAGAAAATTGAGCTCACTGCCAAGCCTAACATACCACATGCTCCCCAAAGCTAAACAACAGAAATGTCACCACTTGGTAAAGTACAATAACTGAGAAAATCTTAGCTTAGGAATACCACTTAATGAATGTTAAATAGTAATTTTCAGTAATTTGCCCAAACATATGTTGGCATTCACTGATGTCTGATCATGTTCACTTAGACTAATCACTGATATGATATTATCTTGACCTCTTGTTTTATTTTCACTCTATTTCTTCTACTGATAAATTTGCTGTCATGTTCTGTCTTATGCCGTGTTAGTCTTCATGTACTGTTTAACCATATGATGACAAAGTAATGGTATCTCTGCGGCAATTGACATTCATTCCAATGTGGTAAAAAAGAGAACACTCAATACAAAACATGATGATGATTAATCTGTGTAGAAGGAGGAGATTAATACAGCTACAATGCTATGTACATGTTTCATGCTCACAAAAGCAGTCATTTAGTGCTGCAGAATAAACTAAATTCTAACTATATGTATTGTGCATGGTTCACTGTGGTATTTCTTGAGAGGAGATAAAAAATCAGTACTTGCCGCTACCTCATGTAGCAAGAATAGACAACTACGATGAAAGCAAGCATTTGTGATATTTACACCAAAATGGTATCAGGTAATTAATGGTTCACATTACATGCGTGATGGGACTGCGGCGATGACAGGCACACAGACTGCCGTGGAGTTGTCAGGTTGGGCATCCACGGAGGGCCAATGCTTGACTGCCTTCGGCTTGAACGACGCCTTACAACTGTCCCATACGGTGGAGGAGAAAACACTGGGAAACTATCATCAAGGGAAGGTGCACGGGGAAGTAGTTCCGATGTCGGGGGAGACCCAAATGACATACGCTGGGGCTCAAGATAACCATCAAGTGAAACAGTCATTATTGCAGAACTGGGGGTTGGTGCCTGCAGAAGGGAGCCTGCACGAGGTGTGAGAGGTGGCAGTTCATCATCCACAGGTGTGTGGAAACCCTGTGGAGACTCTGGAGAGCTCATTCTCGAGGAACGAGCCAGTGGGGCGGCTGTGTCAGAAATGAATGTCATGTTAATGCACAGCACACAATAACTCTTCCTTTTTAAATATCATTTTATTTTAACACCATTTTATTTTCAAATACCCCCTCTTTCTTAACTATAATTCACATTTCAAGGTGAACCAAACTTAGATTGATAGCTAAAACATTATGTGATGTATATAAATTTACACTGACTTTGAGGACTCCAAGGTTCATGTTCTTAACATAAAATGGTGCACCAATATCTGATTGGATACTTATAATCACACCAATGAGAGAGTGACCACCAGCATGGAGTACAACTATTAGGCAGCTGCTCTGACAAGGCTTGTCTGAAACAGCCTTCTACTCCAGCTCATTTTAAGTGCAGAATTTAATATGCAGCTATTTGATGCTGCAGTATAACATTTCCTGATGCTCTCTCCTACAGCTGAATCAGAATAACAAATCAATTGACAGCTGTCTGTTTGCATGACACTACCATAACAGCAATTAACCAGAGAATGAGCTTCTTTCACTGTAGTCATATGCTATAGTATCTCAAGAATCAGTTACTACTGTCAGTTGCAGATTACACTTGCAGACAGTAACATAACAGTTGCAGTTCTCATTTCAGTTGTTTGCTACTGTCTCTGTACACAGTGTTTATTTATTTATGTGACAGAACTTATGGAACTAGTTGTGATGGTGCACAGTAATGATACGGTTATTACCACCAAACTGTGCATAGTAACAGGGATCACGTCAAAATATCCAGAATAAAAACACACAACTTTCACCGTTGCAGCAATCAAATCATCAATATAGTCCCCTCCATGGCTGTCAGTCCCTTACTTTGATTGAGGGATACATATTGTTGCATCCCAATAGTAATTTTCACAGGGTATGAAATAATCCACAATTGTCTCTAATGTAATTACAAAGAAAGTTTGAAAATCTAAATTGGAAACTTCAGACCAAATGTTATTGGTGTGTCACACTGGACATAACAGTTGTGCAGTAAATACACCCTCACTTTATACAGCTGAAATGAACTCATTATCTCTTTTTTTCCCTCCCTTTTTATCCAGTAAAATAGAAATCTGACACCCCACTTGCACCTATAAGTGATCTGAATCATTGCTGATTCTGAATTAGGCACAAGGATCTCCATAATTACTAAATATGCAGCTATAGAACTAGAAACCACCAACTCCACCAAACATGCAGCTACAGAACTAGAAACCACCACAAAATGATCCAGTTGCCCAGTAGTAATGGCTGACCTGTGAAAGATGTACCACACATTTGTTTACATGAACAGTCTATTAAATGTCAAGAATGGGACTATGTTTGCATTTGTTTGGTTCACCTTGGTATATTAAACAGAACAGTGTTCAGTACCAAAATATGGAAAAATTTCTCCACAAAGAGGAATGCTGATTTAAGATCATACTTATTTGGAGATATGGCTTGTCACATGAATTACAGTATTAAAAAACTTCAGTATGTCTTAACAGGAAAACCACTAACTTGTTATAATAAAATCTATTATATTCGAACAATGAAATGAATAAACTATCAACTTGGTCTACAGCTGAAATGTGGAGCGGTCGTTAGGCACACAAACAAATCAGAAAACAATGCTAAGCTTTCAGGCAATTTCATCACTAACTAATACAAGACGACACAGTTACATGGCTACAATGTCCTCAACAAATACATTGTACCTGTGCTTCAATGGTAAAATGTAGTTGGCTGGTAGAGAGAGAGAGAGAGAGAGAGAGACAGTTCTGTATTAGGTAGCTTTGAATGAGGACGTTACCTGAAAGCTTAGGAATATTTTCAGTCTTGTTTAAGTGTCTGTAGACCACCTTATATCCATCAATAATATGATAAGGTATTACCTTTATTCCTTCCATTATTTATATTGCACCTTGGAATTCTTGTTATCAGATTTATGTTGGCTATGGCCAATTTTTTGTCACAATACATTTGCATGTAGCATTTAATGGAAACCAACTTCAAAGCAAGGGTAAAAACCTTGACACTCACAAATAAAAAGCTAATGCTAAACTGAAAAGCAGGTTTGTCAAAAGTTTTATTGCTTTGGCGTTCAGCTCAAGAATATATCACATTCAGCCATGGTAGGACTGGAGGACTGGTGCGCACAATAATGGTGTGAGCATTAGCACAGCAGTATGCACCACTGAATGTGCCAAAAAAGCCTGCCTTGAAGGTAAAATGTGGGATATAGACAAAATGTTACCATTATGTGGAATCTGTTTGTTCATTCAAAGTATTTTGAATTCCAAAACATCTGCTGTCAACATGTTACTAAAGAATATTGTATAAAAGAAATGGAGAATAGATTTGAAATGATTCTGATCAAAGTATACAGAGAAATATGATGTCATAATATATCATCCAAACAACTGATTCCGAGGAGCTCTTGCACTCTAATACATACAAATTTGCGAATTATTTAATAATAGTAGTAGTAGTAGCAGCAGCAGCAGCAGCAGCACACTATGCACCATACTGGATGTTTAAGTCTTATTTTAAATTTTTAATACCACTACCCTCATTACAATAGTTCATTTACCCAGTCATTTTGTACCATGCTGTTTGAAAGTTCACATATATACAGCCTGGCAAAGTCATCAGAAATGTAAAACACCATTTTCACAATTATCAGTCAAAATCTAATAGTTGGTGCATTTACAATGAACTGACATATTATAGAAACAAAACATTTCAATCCCAATTTGTCAAACAGAAGTCAGTGAAGCACTTGCCACTGTATCTCTCATGAGAGACAATGTAATGAAATACTTTCCAATCCATTAAAAAGAAAATAGATGAGCATACAAAATGTCAAATTTCATGCTTCTCACTAACCAGGAGAAAGAGACAGTCTTTACTACCTATAAATAAGTTTATATTTTAAAACAAATAATTTTTTAAGCACAACAGACTGAACAGTTTTTAAACATACAACCAACAGTTATATTGTCTACACTGTGATTAAAATGAGTGCCTCCAACAGCAGATATTTGGTGTAACACAAAATCAATTCTCTCTTTTTTTCTTTATTTATTCTAAAATGAATACACTCACCTGCAAAATGGTTTGTTGGTTCCTTTAGTGCTCCTTGAACTTTTTGCTGGGTTGCTTTGATTCTCTCCATCTTCCGTTTTATCTTCTCAAGTATCTGATGCTCCTGTTCTTGTTGTTCACGGATCCTTTTCTGTCTGAGTTCTTCTATTAATTCTGCTCCTCTGTGCATTAAACAGTTGTAATTCTAGAGCACATCAATTTACGTTCCTCAAAATTCACATACACAAATAATTTCAAGAGTGGACTGTAAAACAATACACAACTTTTTGCTACATTACATTTGAAGTTAGTAAGTCAGGAGCTGGCAGCAGGGTAACACCAATATGACACAACAGGTGATGTGATGTAGGGAATTTACCACATCAACAAAAGCAGGACAATACAATGAGCAAAGATGGCTCATGTGACAGTTGATTAAGAGCAATGAATGTAGTTCATATCTGTGAGAAAAATTTTAGCAACATTGCCACGCAGTGTATATTCATCAGTAAAGAAAATTGTGGCTGTGGTAATGAAACATATTACAGATAATAAGTAAGCATTAAGAAGGCAGCTGTTGATTATCACAAGATGCATCTACAAAAACTGTCAGATAAATTACATTCCATGTAACAATGCCTCCATTTTGACAGCTGGCATCTCTTCCAGATTAAACAGTCCATTCCCTACTGCGTAGATATCCTTGGCAAATACATCACTCCACCACCAAATCCCTCAACATCTCTACCAAAAATCTTTCCCAGACTTTTGTTTCCTTGAACTACCTCACAGATATCATTTACAAATAAATCTCCCAGGCAGTTCCCTCCTCTAAATTTCTGACTAATACAGCTACCACTTCCAAAAAGTCAAGTTGGTTGGTTGATTTTGGGGAGGGGAGCAAACAGTGAGGTCGGCGGTCCCATCAGATTAGGGAAAGATGTGGAATGAAATTGGCCATGCTTTTTCAAAGGAACCATGCCGGCATTTGCCTGATCAGATTTAACGAAATCACAGAAAAACTAAAAAACGAAAGGATGGCTGGATGCAGGTTTGAAGCATTGACCTCCCAAATGTGAGTCCAGTGTGCTAACCACTGACCCACATTGCTTGGTCCAAAAACTCAGGTATAACCCCTTTGTCATACAGTGCCAGCCAATTTTTGAATGTGCGTATGCGTTATTCAGCAATGTCTGTGACTTTCTCAAGTTGAGCCCGGAAATAAGATAATCTCACCATGATATACTCCCCACACTGTCACCTTCCATCACTCCTCTAACTTCTGTAACATCCTAGTCACACCATATGACATTCTCAAGCCTTTATACCTACAACAATGTTCCTAATTCTGAAATTGTCCCTATTAATCTGTACCCTGTGCAACCATTCACTACCACCTCCTCTAGTTCCACCATTGGTAATTCCTATATTACAAAATACAGAGAAACATGCATATTGTTAATAAATTAACCCACAACCACTGCACAGTGTTTTATATAGGAATGACTGCCAGTTAACTGGCTGAGTACATGAATAGGCAGATTGACATCTGTGAAATAGGCCTATGTTGTGAGCACCTGTATGACAACTCTTCTTCAAAACAGGAATGATTTGTACATTTTCCGAAACACTTTGAGCAGTATGACAGATTACTACTAGAAGAGGAGTACATTACTCCACACACTCTATGAAAAATTTTGTAAGTATTTCATCATGTCACATAACCTTTCCTCTGTTGAGCAATCTCAGTTGATTCTCTATCCCATGAGCACTTATCTTGATATCTGTCTTTTGGTTTTATTGTGAGAACTGGAAGGATTAATTACAGCAAAATTTTCCACAGTGAAAGAATTTCAAAAAACAGAATTTAGTATTTTGGCCTTCTCTCTGTCTTCCTGCATTTTAGTGCCACTATTTTCACTGTGTAGTAGTGAAGGCAGCAGAGGATCAAGTAGGTAAAAAGACGAGGGCTAATAGAAATCCTTGGGTAACAGAAGAAATATTGAATTTAATTGATGAAAGGAGAAAATATAAAAATGCAGTAAATGAAGCAGGCAAAAAGGAATACAAACGTCTCAAAAATGAGATCGACAGGAAGTGCAAAATGGCTAAGCAGGGATGGCTAGAGGACAAATGTAAGGATGTAGAGGCTAGTCTCACTAGGGGTAAGATAGATACTGCCTTCAGGAAAATTAAAGAGACCTTTGGAGAGAAGAGAACCACTTATATGAATATCAAGAGCTCAGATGGCAACCCAGTTCTAAGCAAAGAAGGGAAGGCAGAAAGGTGGAAGGGGTATATAGAGGGTTTATACAAGGGCGATGTACTTGAGGACAATAATATGGAAATGGAAGAGGATGTAGATGAAGATGAAATGGGAGATAAGGTACTGCGTGAAGAGTTTGACAGAGCACTGAAAGACCTGAGTCAAAACAAGGCCCCGGGAGTAGACAACATTGTCATTAGAACTACTGATGGCCTTGGGAGAGCCAGTCATGACAAAACTCTACCATCTGGTGAGCAAGATGTATGAGACAGGCGAAATACCCTCAGACTTCAAGAAGAATATAATAATTCCAATCCCAAAGAAAGCAGGTGTTGACAGATGTGAAAATTACCGAACTAGCAGTTTAATAAGTCACAGCTGCAAAATACTAACGCGAATTCTTTACAGACGAATGGAAAAACTGGTAGAAGCGGACCTCGGGGAAGATCAGTTTGGATTCCGTAGAAATGTTGGAACACGTGAGGCAATACTAACCTTACGACTTATCTTAGAAGAAAGATTAAGAAAAGGCAAACGTACGTTTCTAGCATTTGTAGACTTAGAGAAAGCTTTTGACAACGTTAACTGGAATACTCTCTTTCAAATTCTGAAGGTGGCAGGGGTAAAATACAGGGAGCGAAAGGCTATTTACAATTTGTACAGAAACCAGATGGCAGTTATAAGAGTCGAGGGGCATGAAAGGGAAGCAGTGGTTGGGAAAGGAGCGAGACAGGGTTGTAGCCTCTCCCCGATGTTATTCAATCTGTATATTGAGCAAGCAGTAAAGGAAACAAAAGAAAAATTCGGAGTAGGTATTAAAATCCATGGAGAAGAAATAAAAACTTGGAGGTTCGCCGATGACATTGTAATTCTGTCAGAGACAGCAAAGGACTTGGAAGAGCAGTTGAATGGAATGGACAGTGTCTTGAAAGGAGGATATAAGATGAACATCAACAAAAGCAAAACGAGGATAATGGAATGTAGTCAAATTAAATCGGGTGATGCTGAGGGGATTAGATTAGGAAATGAGACACTTAAAGTAGTAAAGGAGTTTTGCTATTTAGGGAGTAAAATAACTGATGATGGTCGAACTAGAGAGGATATAAAATGTAGACTGGCAATGGCAAGGAAATCGTTTATGAAGAAGAGAAATTTGTTAACATCGAGTATAGATTTAAGTGTCAGGAAGTCGTTTCTGAAAGTATTTGTATGGAGTGTAGCCATGTATGGAAGTGAAACATGGACGATAACCAGTTTGGACAAAAAGAGAATAGAAGCTTTCGAAATGTGGTGCTACAGAAGAATGCTGAAGATAAGGTTGGTAGATCACGTAACTAATGAGGAGGTATTGAATAGGATTGGGGAGAAGAGAAGTTTGTGGCACAACTTGACTAGAAGAAGGGATCGGTTGGTAGGACATGTTTTGAGGCATCAAGGGATCACAAATTTAGCATTGGAGGTCAGCATGGAGGGTAAAAATCGTAGAGGGAGACCAAGAGATGAATACACTAAGCAGATTCAGAAGGATGTAGGTTGCAGTAGGTACTGGGAGATGATGAAGCTTGCACAGGATACAGTAGCATGGAGAGCTGCATCAAACCAATCTCAGGACTGAAGACCACAACAACAACAACAACAACAACATTTTCACTGAGTGACTGGATAGTACTACTTACATTAATAACTTGAGTCTTCCAGTTTACAGCTCATAAGTTGAAATCTCCACCTAATGCTATGACATGATCATAAAATTTACATGCAATCTTCCTGAAGTTTTCTCAGAAATGATCCACCACCATGGCTAGCAATAAACATGCAAGAGCAATCGCCATTGCCTACAGAAACAAGTATATAAATGTCACATATAATTAGCTCTTGGGTTTTCATTTATACTATGAACTTAACTGTGGAAAGATTGAAGTCTACTATTTTTTCACCAGGAATGACTTTCACATTGTAAGTCACAAAAACATTTAGTGTTGTGGTATCTGCATGGTGACAAGCATGTGTGTATAGATACCCTGCATCAATCAAATAACATGGTCAGTTGCCTTTCCTCATTTTTGTTCATGTGTTACTAGCAAATTTCATTAACATGACCCAGGATTAAAACACTCATACAGTGAATGTTCTGTGTGTCTGGCTCACATCTTGCTTTACAGTTATCTTAACTGCACACATAATAAATTCATCAAATCATCATTTTTTATTTTGTTGTTGTTGCTGTTGTTGGCCTCACAATACACCAACAAACTGATAAGGTCATTTATTGCTTCAGTCAAGTTATGTTGTCAATTTCGCACCACTTGTCTTTTGAGCAATAATGCTTCAATATGTTTTCTCTTTTTTTTGTTGTTTTTTGTTTATTTATGCTGTGGCTTTTTTTTTTTAATTTTCTTGGCAGCCATTCCTTCGCTTGATAGTCTGTGAGGAAGTAAGCAAACATTTATAGGTAGGTCTAGTACAGCAAGTGAGCTATTGATTTTTCTCCATCATTCGGCCAATGTCACTACAGTGCCTGATGTGTGCCACGAACAGAACTGCACAATAATCATGTGTGAAATTAAATGTTTAAATAACTTTTCACATATTGGCACGATCCAATCATTAGTTTCTTCAAAAATCCACCTTTTACAGTTTCAGTTGGTTATAAAAACATGTCGTAGAAGTTTCCATAAAGCCACCTCTTCTACTTTTTTCCCCAAAACCTCAAAAGTGCTTAATTGAGTTTCCTACCTTTGGAATTAAGTGCAGTTTATCACAAAAACGTATGGCAGAATTTTTCATGGAGCTACACTCCTGGAAATTGAAATAAGAACACCGTGAATTCATTGTCCCAGGAAGGGGAAACTTTATTGACACATTCCTGGGGTCAGATACATCACATGATCACACTGACAGAACCACAGGCACATAGACACAGGCAACAGAGCATGCACAATGTCGGCACTAGTACAGTGTATATCCACCTTTCGCAGCAATGCAGGCTGCTATTCTCCCATGGAGACGATCGTAGAGATGCTGGATGTAGTCCTGTGGAACGGCTTGCCATGCCATTTCCACCTGGCGCCTCAGTTGGACCAGCGTTCGTGCTGGACGTGCAGACCGCGTGAGACGACACTTCATCCAGTCCCAAACATACTCAATGGGGGACAGATCCGGAGATCTTGCTGGCCAGGGTAGTTGACTTACACCTTCTAGAGCACGTTGGGTGGCACAGGATACATGCGGACGTGCACTGTCCTGTTGGAACAGCAATTTCCCTTGCGGGTCTAGGAACGGTAGAACGATGGGTTCGATGACGGTTTGGATGTACCGTGCACTATTCAGTGTCCCCTCGACGATCACCAGTGGTGTATGGCCAGTGTAGGAGATCGCTCCCCACACCATGATGTCGGGTGTTGGCCCTGTGTGCCTCGGTCGTATGCAGTCCTGATTGTGGCGCTCACCTGCACGGCGCCAAACACGCATAC
The DNA here is from genome assembly GCF_021461395.2 of Schistocerca americana. NCBI lineage: Eukaryota > Metazoa > Arthropoda > Insecta > Orthoptera > Acrididae > Schistocerca > Schistocerca americana. The sequence goes on along the minus strand of NC_060123.1, from coordinate 132,330,631 downwards.
GACCATCATTGGCACCAAGGCAGAGGCGTCTCTCATCGCTGAAGACAACACGTCTCCATTCGTCCCTCCATTCACGCCTGTCGCGACACCACTGGAGGCGGGCTGCACGATGTTGGGGCGTGAGCGGAAGACGGCCTAACGGTGTGCGGGACCGTAGCCCAGCTTCATGGAGACGGTTGCGAATGGTCCTCGCCGATACCCCAGGAGCAACAGTGTCCCTAATTTGCTGGGAAGTGGCAGTGCGGTCCCCTACGGCACTGCGTAGGATCCTACGGTCTTGGCGTGCATCCGTGCATCGCTGCAGTCCGGTCCCTGGTCGACGGGCACGTGCACCTTCCGCCGACCACTGGCGACAACATCGATGTACTGTGGAGACCTCACGCCCCACGTGTTGAGCAATTCGGCGGTACGTCCACCCAGCCTCCCGCATGCCCACTATATGCACTCACTCAAAGTCCGTCAACTGCACATACGGTTCACGTCGACACTGTCGCGGCATGCTTCCAGTGTTAAAGACTGCGATGGAGCTCTGTATGCCACGGCAAACTGGCTGACACTGACGGCGGCGGTGCACAAATGCTGCGCAGCTGGCGCCATTCGACGGCCAACACCGCGGTTCCTGGTGTGTCCGCTGTGCCATGCGTGTGATCATTGCTTGTACAGCCCTCTCGCAATGTCCGGAGCAAGTATGGCGGGTCTGACACACCGGTGTCAATGTGTTCTTTTTTCCATTTCCAGGAGTGTATATCCTTTACTTTTTGTATTATTAATTAAAAACCAAGTTTTGTGCCAAAAACTAGATAAAAAAAGATTATATTAACTTAGTACATAAGATACAAAACTAAGCTAAAATGATAGTACTGTAATTTATACAAGAAATACTGAAACTGTACCAACTTTCACTATGGTAATATAATCCAATACAAGTACAGAACTTTGAAAGAGGCAGTTCAGAGGCCACTACCTACCCTCGGTTCCATTTGAAAAATTCTTGAAAAAAAATTAGCATGCTTAGAATTTTATACAAAATAAACAGAGTATTGATTTACCTAGACTTAAATTGGGATCATTGCATGCTTCAACTAACAACAATACAAGCAATATTGTAGTCAAATAGGGTACTGGATGGTTGCTGCTGGCCATGCTGGGAGCAAATTTAGAGTAACTGTTTCCTTCACTGTCGACACTTGGAGTGATTTTGGTTGTGTCCATGTCCACTAGCATCACATGGCAGTAATGACGACTGACAAGATTTTTTTTTCCCCCGCCCTGATCAAATGGTATATTGTGCATATTTTGTGATATTATGTAAAACGTATTTTCGTGGATTAATAATTTAACTGGGTTTTTGTTTTCAATTATCTGTTCCATGTGCTGCTAGCTATAGTATGGAAAACCAAGTTGTAATGTCTGAGATTAGTTTCCACTTTTAAGGCAAGCCATTAACTTTACATAATTAGGAATGAAAAGTAGAAATTGTCTCTGAACTGTGTGTGATAGGGCAAGCTTTAATGATTTTTGAAACTAATACTTGGGTGTGTGAACTTTTGTCTTAATATACTGATCATTTAAACAACAGAAGACTTTTATTTATTAACATGGTTTCTGATTTCTCTGTATTATTCTTAGAGAGTGTGGACTGAGAACTAGGAACAGTACAGTCTACATCACTTTCTGGAAGTTCACACAAATAGTTTTCAGGCCCTTGTAAAAGCCTGTGGTATCCAAAAATCACACAAAACTACCAAACATTACAAAATATAAAACTGAACAATATTTTTACCTGCCGCCCTAAAAGTAATTCATTGCAATAATTCTCTTTCTTTCCCTATTTCAAGAATTGTGTTACTAAATACTCTTTCTCCTGCCTAATGTATTCTCACTGTACCTCCCATTTCTTAATTTCGACTTGCTTCAGTGATTTCAAATTGGATTCTAACTGTGACAAGCCATAGAAATCAAGGCACACCAGTCACAGTCTGCAGATACCAATATCAACGGTTGTCTGCAACAATCCACTGGGGATATTGCGAAAGAACACAGCTACAGCCTCTTCTACCACTTATACTATGATGACACAGTAACAACAGAATGGAATGTCATGTAACTAGGGCCTCCCGTCGGGCAGACCATTCACCGGGTGCAAGTCTTTCGATTTGACACCACTTCGGCGACTTGCACATCAATGGGGATGAAATGATGATGATGATGATGAGGACAACACAACACCCAGTCCCTGAGTGGAGAAAAATCTCTGACCGAGCTGGGAATCGAACCTGGGCCCTTAGGATTGACATTCTGTCGTGCTGGCCATTCAGCTATTGGGGGCAGATGCAGTAACAACAACTGTCCCTACAAGTATGATACACACAATTTCCAAAGCTGAATTTCTAGTAGTCCGTGAGACAGAATTTTCATTGAAAGTTGGTTATATATCTGAAGATCAAAGGAGTTTCAAGTGCAGGAGTGCTACAAAACAAGCATTTAAAATTTATACATACAATACTGTAAATGTTCATAAATATTTGTATGTTACATACGATTATAGAGTGCTGAAGAGATAAACAGAAAAGAGGCCCTGCTGTGGTAAGGAATACCACTGGGATGACCATGTAACACCTAAGAGGAGCAGATATGTGGTTGGTTTTTAGTTCACTGAAAAACACTTTAGTCATGATTGTACTATCAGCAGCATTGTTGTTGTAATCATGAACATGTTAAAAATAAAGTGATCAAATGTTGTGAAAGTATAAATTATGGAAATTGCACTTCATGGAATTTATTGTTTCTCATTAGAATTCGTGTGAAACCTGATCAAACCACTGTGATTGCTTTCTGGATAAACAGCCCAACATCTACATAGTGATGGTCCCTTAATCTTGAGAAATGTGCAAAGAAGTGATTATATTTTTTGTATACATTTAATACTGCAAAACAACAACAACAACAACAACAACAACAACAATAATAATACCATTAGCAATACAGTTTTCAGAAGAAGTCAAAAATGTTTTTGCAGGAACCAGAATGAGGCTTTCACCCAAAATACATATATTTGTTATTAAATTATAAGACAACTCTCTCAAATTACTTTGAAATCAACAAAATAATCTGTCACAAAGTCAGCTTAATAGACTTTTGTAGTTTTTAAAGAAGCTGTGAACTAAAAACATAATATCCTTGGGCTCTTACATTTCCCTGTAGTATGGTACATTAGGTAATATGAAGTACTTAACAGTTAAGCAACTCAACAAAAAACTTTTTCACACAGGGTAGTCCAAAAGTAAACCATCTGGAGTTTCTTTACAATCTAGTGTTGGAAATAAGCATCTATTCCTATAAGATGCAGCTGAAGTAGCAGTTGTAAATTTCAGTATAGCATTATTGAACAGGACATTTCATTTACAACACCTAAAATACATTTTAAATGAACTTGCAGTGATTGAACAAGGAGATATTAAAACACAAGTGAAACAAGGCATGTTCTTTATCAACATCTTGTGTATCATTTACAGGAGAAGCATTTAGATCAGATTCCACTTTAAATACTTCTCTAATTTACTAACCTGGAAGCAAGGACTGTCATTGCCTTTGTTTCATTGACAAGATGAACAAAGTAATAGCTACAAAATATCCGTCTCATCAAGATAAGAAATCCAAAGCAAACACCATCCCACGCAATGCCAATGTCTTCTTTTGGCACATGACATTCTGGAGCATCTGAAAATAAATAAGACAGCTTTGTTTCTCATTGTTAACGTTACTTTTATCCCCATTACAGCTTATAGCAAGAACCATAACCTCTACTAAAACTGTCTTCATTTTACAACTCATGAAAGAGAAAGAAACTGACTTACCAGTCAGGCCACTGGTCTCGAGAGAGTTGCCAAATCTTTTTATACAACCTATACTGAACAACTGCACAGCCCAGCAAGCATTAGTTTGAAAATATTCAGCAAAAATGCATCCAGGTATCTGAAGAATAGCTTTGATGACTATCACAGCCACATTATAGCCAAGTAAAGTATTCCACCATCTCACCACCATCTTGATTGGCCTTAAGTAAAAATCTTCTCCCTGCCACAAGAAAATGAACGAACCACACAAGTAACCAAGAGAGAAGACATTAACCCTATTTGTGCCAGTGAGGAAAACAACAGCTAAGGATGTCCACAGGAATCCACGCAAGACTCCTCGTTTCAATATATCCAACCAGGACCTGCGTAGAAATGAAAAACTCATTTCACAATCTGAACAAACACACACACACACAATAATATTTCAAATAATGGAAAGTCCAGGTTGGAATATCAATAATATTATGAAAAGGATAAATTGTTACTCACCATAAAGATGACAGTGACTGCTACACATTTGAGCTATCAGTTAAAGCCTTATCCAGAAAAGTACATGTGCACACATGCGCAACCACAGGTGCGGACACACACACACACACACACACACACACACACACACACACACACACACACATCTGCATGCCCACATGTGCATACAAGCATGGGAATGCACACAGGCACACCTCATGCACACATCACTGCTACCTGCAGCTGCTGTGATCAGAATGCTCAGTATGTAACAGTCATTTCACTGTAGCTGTCTGCATTGTGTCATCTTTACAATCAGTAGCAATCCATCCTTTTCCTTACATTGTAATCATTACCATTACAATTATTTGTAGGCCATTTTAACAGCAAATGTGAGAAGTTCAGCTATATATAAAATAAGTAATTATGTAAGCAATCAGTACCCTAGGACATGAATCTCAGCTAGAGACCAGAGGAGCCAATACATGTTTACATCTCTTCTGTGGCATTTACAATAAGACATGAATCTCAAACACTTCATATGTTGATGTTCAATGAAATTAATTGGATAACAGCCTGGAATTTTGAAACTAACCACACAACATTTTATCAATCTGAAGATTCTTTTTCTAAATATTTCTCTCTCATTGCAAATCTAATTAAGATTCAGTAACTCTTGTTACCAATTATTTTCAAAATTAATTGTTTTCAGTTATTAAGTTCAGCAAATGTATAAACTGAAACGGTTCAATGCCACTTTCTGCTACTATACAGTAACATCCACAGAAAAAATAGTCATACTTACCGTGCATATGAAATGTGATCAGGCACTGGATTTACAAAATTTGGGTCTTCAATTTCTGTGGTTATATCTTTGTTGGTACCACCCGGGAATTCCACATCAGTGTTTTGCCTTTCAATGTGGAAAACAACACTCTGGCGACATACCAACATCAATAATACAAAATCACCTGTGTTAAAAAAAAAAATTTTTTTTTAAAACTGTAGAACACATTGCCTCCTTCTAAATCATATTTTAAGACCACAAGAAAGCAAAAACGCACATGATATGAATAAAACTTACAGACAAGTTTGTATGCTGGAGGGCTGTGGAGTGGATCCGGGAGGAACATCCAATCCTGTAATCTTCTCAGCAACACAGAATTGTACCACGGATATGCTTAAAGAAATTTAAAAAATGTAATTGCTATCATTTTACTAATATAAAAATTAAGGCTAAACAAATACAACAGCAATTATCTTTTTTGTGTTGTTGCCACTGTTGACTAATATATTTTGATGAGCAATGATTTTGCCTTTTTTGGCTTTATTTTCAATCAATTAGATTGAAATTTGAACTGCAAGGCCATTTTGAGGTGATCATGTGGTCATTTTACATATTGTGATATACACTGATAGCCACAGTGAACATAGTAAACTAGTAATACACAAATACTTTCTAGAAAGCAAAGCCTCCCATAGTTTTTTCACTAAAGTTTGTGTTAAGTTTAAATGTGGTATGATGCTGCATTACCTAGGCTCACTATAATCCACCCACCTAGCTGTTTTAACCCTCACCCCACTCTATCCTTTTTACCTTTTCTGACTTCTCCTTCTGATCTTCATTGCTTTTTTATTTGGACAGTTTTTATATACTTCTATTTTTCTGATTCTTTTTATTATTATCTGTTACTATTTTTCAGTATTATTCAACTGTGATATTTCTGGATTTGAGCCCACAGGCTGTAATTGGACTTTACTTCTCTCTTGACTCTCTTGATATTATGATATAAAAGAGAGAGACAGAGAGAGAGAGAGAGAGAGAGAGAGAGAGAGAGAGAGAGAGAGAGAGAGAGAGAGGGGGGGGGGGTGAGGGGGGGACAATTCCCAGTTTGCCGTTACCAAAAGCCAGAAGATATCCCAAAGATTGCTGAAATATACTTAGCTTGTTCTCTAACGTCTAAGAATCATAATTATTGTCTACCTTACAAAAGTTCACCAAATAGAGAACCACTTTGTCCTCATAAGCCTTTTGTATTAAATATTCAAGTGATTTAATGCTTCCAAGAAGGCTTCAAGAGTGTTACACCTAAATTCCCTGTGGTGATACACCCCACTCCAATTGAATGTTGCGTATCCTTATGGCTTCTTACCAATGAAGAACAGTCACAACCAAAATTTATAAAATAAGATATCGAATTTAAAGATACAGATATTGGTAGGGGAAACTATTTTTATCGCGAATAGGTTGAGCAGCTATATCTAGGGACAATGTGCATCCTCAACACAGAACGATGATCGCAGTGACTTTGCGAGAAGAAGAAGACCTGCTCTGTCATGGAAATGAACATTCCATGGATTGCTGGCGTGCATTAGAGATGTGTATGGTTCCAAAATAGATTTACTAACAATAGAAGTCAGTTAACTAGAAATGTTGAAGTGAGCTTTGTTATTCAATCTGATTCAGTATGCTGAACCAAAATGGTGTTAATGCGTGTTTCTTAAAAGGAACACACAACCTGTTAACTCAACTGAAATTACACACACAAAGAACAAGTGAAGAAAATTGCACAAATCTAATAATGGAAAGTACTGGAAAAAAGTACTTAAGCAGAAAAACCTTTTTTCCCATGAAGAATTATTGTAAAACTGTTGTGTTACTACCAGAAACTGAATAATAACGAATAAAGGAAAGAAACTGTGCAACCTAAGTTCTAGAGAGAGTTGCCACAAAGAAATTTGTTGCTGATGACTCGCTATTAAAGGCCATAGTATTGTATCCAACAAAAAAGATTTTTAAATGATGATGGGATGGTATAAGACTGACGTACTGCTGTGGCAGAAAGTGAGTGCATTACACAATCAGTGATGAAGCAGCAATTTCCAGCTCAAGAGACAACTCTGCAATTACTTCATGGCTTCACTGATAGTGACGGGCATGTAAAGCAGTACATATCATGATAAGGCATAAAGTTCAGAATATTGAGGTGAGCTGCATATACACCAAAACATTTTTATATCCTTTTTTCCATGCACTGTGTGAAACTTTGCTGGTGTCAGACAATGAAATTTAATTCAAGTAGTGATTTTCTAGGGAATTGTCAATAAATTTCTAACAGGGGAAGTACTGTACACATATTATTATTTGAACTGCATGTCAGTATCGACAAGAAATATGAAGGAGGTTTTATGGACTATTTCTGACCTAAATCCTAAAGTGAGACAGTTAAGTACTGATCCGAAAGTAGAGATAGAACAAACCAGTGTTGACTTTTATATTCAAAGTTTGAAAAAGTTCTTGCTGATACAAATGTCAAATTGATTACAACTAAGGCCAATGTGGAATAGGACAACTACTGACTTGATTTTCAAATTGGATACAATAAATAAGAACATAGACCTGTAGGCCAGTAAGATAGAACAACATATTACTGAGTCCCATCAGGAAAAGGCTTAGATGAATCAAAAAATACTAGCATTTATGTCCACTATACCTAATTTAAGCCCTGCAGGACTGCTATTCCCCTTTAAGGCACCTAGCCAGGTCGCAGATCAGGGAAAGCCTCCCAGATATTGGTGGAAATTAGGAAGTGAAATGTCCAGGGTAGACCAATGCTATCAACATGGGCAGCATCCGTACTCCAGTGGAGCAACCAGTCAAAGAAGTCTGTACTTGGTATTAGGGGTGGCTTGGAAAATTAGATCATCAATCCATTCTATAGCAAGGATGGTGATTATGCTCCTCAGCTTTGAATCATTATCTATGATATTAAGGTAAAATTTCTTGAGTTAAATCAGCAACACATTTGCATTTCCGCTTGGGAGCTGCTTTAATGTCACAGAACTCCATGTCTATGAAATAAGGAAAGCAATGCTTTCAAATTTGTACCTACAATTGTCAGTTGCTGGTGGAAGATGGAGGTTGACACAAATACACTATGTGCTCAAAAGCATCCAGACACCCCCAAAAACATACATTTTTCATATTAGGGGCATTGCGCTGCCAGGTACTTCATATCAGCAACCTCAATAGTCATTAGACATCGTGAGAGAGCAGAATGGGGCACTCCGCAGAACTCACGGACTTCGGACATGGTCAGGTGATTGAGTGTCAATTGTGACATACGTCTGTACACGAGATTTCCACACCCCTAAACATCCCTAGGTCCACTGTTTCTGATGTGATAGTGAAGTGGAAAAGTGAAGGGGCACACACAGCACAAAGTGTACAGGCCGTCCTCGTCTGATGACTGACAGAGACCACCGACAGTTGAAGAGGATCATAATCTGTAATAGGCAGACATCCATCCAGACCATCACACAGGAATTCCAAACTGCATAAGGATTCACTGCAAGTACTACGATAGTTAGCAGGGAGGTGAAAAAACTTGGATTTCATGGTCGAGCGGCTGCTCATAAGCCACACATGACACCAGAAAATGCCAAATGACACCTTGCTCGGTGTAAGGAGCATAAACATTGAAAGAGTGAACAATGGAAAAACGTTGTATGGAGTGATGAATCATGGTACATAATGTGGCGATCCAATGGAAGGGTGTGGGTATGGCAAATGCCTGGTGAATGTCATCTGCCAGCGTGTGTAGTGCCAACAGTAAAATTTGGAGGCGGTGGTGTTATGGTGTGGTCGTGTTTTTTATGGAGAGGGCTTGCACCCCTTGTTTTGCATGGCACTATCACAGCACAGGCCTACATTGATGTTTTAAGCACCTTCTTGCTTCCCACTGTTGAAGAGAAATTCGGGGATGGAGATTGCACCTTCAACATGATCGAGCACCAGTTCATAGTGCACGGCCAGTGGCGGAGTGGTTACAAGACAATAACATCCCTGCAATGGACTGGCCTGCACAGCGGCCTGACCTGAATCCCATAAACACCTTTGGAAGGTTTTTGAACGTTGGCTCCGTGCCAGGCCTCAGCAACTGACATTGATACCTCTCCTCAGTCCAGCACTCTGTGAAGAATGGACTGCCATTCCCCAAGAAACCTTCCAGCATCTGATTGAATGTATCCCTGCGAGGGTGGAAGCTGTCATTAAGGCTAAGGGTGGGCCAACACTATACTGAATTCCAGTATTACCGATAGAGGGTGCCATGAACTTTGTAAGTCATTTTCAGTCAGGTGTCCACACACTTTTGATCACATAGTGGAGAAAAGGAATTAGACAAAATCAACCAGAACATTTTTGTCTTAAATGAGGTACACAGTAAAAGTGAAAATTGCCTTGGTTAAATTCAGAAAATCTCTTCTATGACTGTTTTGAACCTCACGGAAAACTAAATTGAGTCAGAATTTTAATAAACAAAATCATTGTAAACAAGATAGCAGTATTATAAGGAACATCATGTAAAATTGCACGTTTGGTAATAAATATGCCAGAAAAAAATATAAAATACAAATAATTCAAGCATATGCACCTACTTCTAGTCACTCTTCTATGAATGCCTACAAGAAACACATGAAAAAGGGATAGGCTGTTTTTATAAAATTTTGGTTGGTGACTTTAATGCCCAAACTGGAATATCAAGGCCCCAAAATGGTGCCAAACAGGTTCACTACACACAGTGATCCTTGATTAATCCGAGGAAGGTTTGAAGTGAATACAAAACATGATGAAACATGGAAGACCAAAACCAATTAAATGGGAAAGAAAAATTTTATGTATCAGAAATCTTGAAGAAAGGAAAGAGGAATTTCAAGGAAAAATTGAGAGAAAATTAAAAGTACAAAGGTACTAGTCACAATGGTTGAAGAAGTGGATGGCTCGAGTAAATCTCAAAACCAACCAAATAGAGCAGACAAATAAAATAAGTTTGATTGACAAAAGAAGAAAAATTAGAGTAGAGGCAAAGATATCATATACAGAAATGTGCAAGGCTCTGAGAAAGAGTATGAAAGAAGAAATCAAGAAATATGGAGAAGATAAATACTTTACTATACTGGAAATTTTTGTACTAACCTTCACTGTAGGTTGTAGATGAACTGGATGCTTTTGCCTGAAGTGTTACACAATATAGTCTGTTAGATGATAAATTTACTTACTTATTGTGAATTTATTAATCACGTCAGGATTAGGCTATAAGATCCTCTGTTACATGTATAAGGGCTGTTCAGTATGTACCCAAGTTCTATTTATAAAATCAATCTTTAGTCAGATGCAGTAGTTCCCTAACTTCTACATGCCTCTCTCAATGCTGCTTCCAATGCTGGAAGCATCAATGGAAAGCTTCTTTTGGTATGAGGCGCAGCTGCTTTGTCTAATTATGCATAATGTCTTCTTTGTTATGAGATCTGGTTCTTCAGAGTTTAGTTCAGAAGTCACTCGGTGCTATGTAAGGGGAAGAAGGTGGCTGACAGGCCACAGCCTTGTTGTGTTTGGGGGGGGGGGGGGGGGGGGGATGAAGGCCAACTGTCCAGGAACTATAAATCTGGCCATTTATGTCTCACTGCTTTACAAAGGCAACCAGAACCTCTTGTTGATATTAGTACCTTTTGGGGCATACTTGTGATGGACCCCACCACTGGATTCAAAACAGAGGGTCATCATGACTCACATTGCTGCAGACTTGCCTCACTTTTTTGTGTCTCGGTGATAATGGATGCTTCTACTGTGATGACTGGAACTTTGTCTCTAGGTCATAAACATAAACCCAGGGACTCTTCACCAGTGATCACTGTGTTAACAAAGTTGGGATTACTGTTCATAGTATCCAGCAATTCCTGTGTGATCTCTGAATGAAGTTGCTTCTGCTCAGCTGTTAAGAACTTTGGCATAAATTTTGTTAACGTCTTCCTGAGGTCCAACTGTTCTGTAAAAATGGAATGAATGGGCCCAATACTTATTTTGACCTTGTCTGCAAGTTTTATGATTGTGATTTGACTATCTTGCATTACCAGGGTCCTTACTTGATCAATAACAACCTCATTTGTAGATATTGAGGGCCTATCTGAATGTGCTTCACTGTAGATATTGAGGGTCTACCTGAATGTGCTTCACTCTTCGCTGATGAACGGCCATCTCTGAAGCTTTTGTATATCTCCTTTATCTGTATGGTACCCACTGCTTCATCCCTAAACATTCATCAAATCCATCAGATTGAAAATGTGTGCACTCCAATACACTGAAGGTTTCAACAATAAAAATTACGGTTAGATACTTTTTGAACAGCCACTGACTGTAATTAGACAGTCTTTATATTTTACTGCTGCATACCCTATGTGTAAACACCGACGGTCTAGGGGTAGTGTATTTGCCTACTAATCAAAATGTCCCTGATTCCAGAGAGCACTTGCACCTATCTCCTCAGTTATTTGTTGGATGTATTCAAATGTCTGTCTTCCCCTACAGCTTTCCTGATGCTTTAACGTATGTCCTATTGTCTTGTCTCTTCGTCTTATCAGTGTTTTCCATATGTCCCTTCCTTCAACGATTCTACAGAGTACAGAGTACCTCTTCATTCCTTATCATATCAGTCCACCTGGTTTTCCACATTCATCTCTAATGCTTCAATGCTCTTCTGTTCCACTTTTCTCACAAGTTTCCCCACGTGAAATTCCCTGATATTTCCCCAATTTCCAAGACAAGTTTTAACATTTTTCCCCAACAGATTTTGTGGACAAGGCCCTGAAATGGGGCCTCAAGTTCCAATTTGGGCATTATTTCACCAATCACAATTTTATAAAAACAGTCTCTCCCTTTTTCAAGCATTTCTTTTAGGCATTCATAGAGGGATTTTCTTTCTTCATCAGAGTGACTAGAAGTGAGTGCAGGAGATGAATTTGTGGCAAGCTGCACCAGACCAGTGAGAAGACTGCTGACTATTTTTAAAAAAGAGGGAGGGGGCATCAATGAAGGTAAATGAAGAGACAGCTGAAGGGGGGGGGAGAGAGAGAGAGAGAGAGAGAGAGAGAGAGAGAGAGAGAGAGAGAGAGAGAGAAGAACATTAGGAAGCAATGGCATATAAGTAATGAAACGTAGGAAAAAAGATGGGATGGCTGACTCAAGAACAAAGTGTTGGAAGTAGAAATGATGGTTTGCTTCACTACCGCACAAGGACTTATGGTCACTGCGTGTATGAGGGGCATTCAATAAGTAATGCAACACATTTTTTTTCAATGCCAGTTTTGGCTGAAAAAACGTGGAATTTGTTGTGGAACATCATGGAATATTCTTGCTTTTTCCCCTATACTTTCATGAAGTTCAGACAGGTGATGGCATTATATGTACCCTTCAAATTGGCGTCTGTAACAGAGGTTAGTTCCAAGTACAGAGCACTCACAAGTTTCTTTTGGTGGAAAACCAGAGCATCGCATATTCTCATAGGTGCTTGCAGAATGTCTAAGGAGACCTTGCTGAGAACAAAAGCATGGCAAGTCATTGGGAGAGGCCTGTGTCATCACTGCAACAAGATTGTACAAACTTGTCTGATCTCCCATGTGCCAGCTGGACAGCTGGCCACACACAGCTGTAACTTCTGCAGTGTTGGAACGTACGGACACACTCATTCAAGGTAATCGACGGCTCACTACCAAACATCTTACTGTTCAACTTGCCATCTCTGCTGGTAGCGTTGACAACCTCTTCCACCAATTGGGGTACTCAAAGATGTGTGCCTACTGGATTCCTTGCCACCGAATGGAAACCCATAAATGGCAACGATGGACCACATGCGCAGAACTGCTTGTGCATTACAAGGCCTTTGTGACAAATTTTTGTCGAACATTGTCACAGGCGATGAAACATGGGTTCATCATTCCCCTCGAAGTAGTAGTTCAGTGCCACACCCTCAGTTGGCAAGGTCTTAGCAACATCCTCTGGGACTCTGAAGAGGTTATTCTGTTTAATATCATGCCCCATTGTCCATTCATCAACTCTGAAGTGTACTGTGCTACCCTCAGAAAACTGAAGAAGCAACTTTGGCATGTCCATAACCATCAAAATACAATTGAACTACTACTCATCCATGACAATCCCAGGCCTCACAAAAGTCTGTGCACCCAAGAAGAGCTCATAAAACTTCAATGGACTGTTCTTCCTCATCCACCCTACACTTCCATCTGTTTGGCCCGAAGATGGTGGCACTCTGCATAAAGCAGTGCTTGGATGATGGGAAGGTTACTGATGCAGCAAGATGTTTGATGTCAACCAGCAGAGGAGGTACCATGTGGGCATACAGGATCCTCCAATAAGGTGACATAATGCCAGAGAAGATGCAGCAACAATGATAACTAAAGTACAAACGACAGCTAAAAGACTCAAATGTTCAGTACTTAGGTGTTAAGTAAAAATCATTCCCATGTCATAGAAAGGAGCAATAATCTTTGAACCCTTTGAATGATCGAGTGTATGATTTTAGTACTGTAGTCTCAAGTTTTCTTTTCTTCAGCTTCTTTTTGAAAATCAAGCTGAAGGTAGTGAGCCCTAGAAGGTTTCTGACTCTAGTAGTGTAACTTTTAGTTGGCAACTACAATGGGTATGAGTCAGTACCATAATAAGCTTGGAAGAATATATTTTGATTCACTGTACTAGTCTTAAATGCAGATATTTTGTGACTTGCACGGAACACTTTAACAACTATTACAAATCTCTCAAAGATGAATTCAATCAGAGTATTATCAGATATTACATGGCATTGTTATATTTCATGGTGGCAAATGAGCTACCTGTTTTGTGTGTTTTCTTAATCACCTATCTGGTCCATTTTGCAACATGTTTTGATAATAAATGGACTTATACAGAGATATTTTTTGTACATAAAACATACAGACTTACTTGATTTGGATAAAATAGGAGAAATAAAGTGCAATCCATACTAGTGTACTGAATAGTCACAAAGAAAAAAGAAATACTGGACAACAATTCAACAGTTGCAATGTAAGTACCTGAAGTTATCTTTATATTAATTTATTATTTAATAAATATGGTTACATAGCCTGATGCTGTTTCATTTATATGGCACAGCACATGAGAGGATATGAGATATTCCACTATTTTATTGGTAATAATTCCAAAAAAGGAAACCTTTTGATTAATAGGAATAACCTGTATTAGCTTGATGTATAAATGAAGTGTATAAAACTGTACATTTTGGTAAAGTTGAGAAGAAAGGTCATTTGGAGGGTTAGAACTATCTTTCTTATGTATGAAAGCTTATTATGGGTCATATTCTGTTGTGGTTATTCTACTTGTGTGCCTCAGGTAGTCATTATTGCTTCATGTGGCAACAAGACCTGTATCACTGCACGTGACAATATTGCAAGTGCAGCAAAGAGACTGCTGTGCTGTAGATAGCTCCAAGGAATAGCAGTGGTTCTAACATAATACATTGCAATAACGTCAATATATAATGAATCTTTTTGTAACAGCATTTTGTTTAGTTGGTTGAATGTGAGAGCCTGAACTGGATACTAGCCTAAAATAAGGACACATATTAATGACTAATCTCTTGTTTGATGTATAGAAAATGTATAATAAATTCTAACTGTAGCTCCCAGTTCCCAGAATACTACCTTAGTAGATATTGGTGTCAAATCAAGATTTAAGAAAATTTCATCTAGTCACGAGTTCAATGACTACTACAGAGCACGGGTGTAGTTTACCAATGGCACACAACTGAGAAAGTACCAGTAGTATGGTGTTTGAAATGTCACACCATAGTTCAGGACAGTGGTCCTGGCATGTGACAGGCTCTCCAACACAGTCAAAAGTAGAATTATAAAAAGCCTTTAATGTAAGTGAATGACATTAATCTTGTAACCTGAGTCTGGAAAGAGTTAACATAATAGCATATTCATAATCATCTAGATGTGGCTCATATCATTTGAATTTTCTATCAGATACAATGAATTTTCTATCAGATTCAATACATTTTCTATCAGATTCAATAAATTACAAAATTAATTGATTTTTAGTTTGGAACGGTAATAAAGAAGAAGCAATTCTTTAAATTTTGATGAGCTGGCATTAATAATTACTACTACTACTCCTTGACACTACAGCCCTTGTAGGGCCTTGGCCTCCTGGACAATCTCTGCCCACTCTTCTGTGCTGGCTGCCTTGGCTCTCCATCTTCTAATTCCCATCCTTCTCAAGTCCTCCACATTGTCTAGCCATCTGGTCCTTGGTCTGCCCCTTATACGACATCCACCGGGTTTTCCTTTGAAAACTTTCTTGACTGTGCTGTTCTCCACCATTCTTTCTACGTGTCCCAAACAACGTAGTCTCTTACTCTTTATTTCTGTCACGATATCCGGTTTGTTGTACAACTCTCTGATCTCATTATTTATGATTCTCCAAAAACCCTTACCATTCACTGGCCTGTAGATTTTCCTAAGTATCTTCCTTTCCCATCTCAGCAACAACTCCTCATCATTTTGTGTCATAGTCCAGGTTTCCAAACCACACATCACCACAGGTCTAACTACTGTATGATACACAGACAGTTTCAGATTCCTACTAAAGCTTCTTGCTTTAAACACTTTAACCAGTGCAAAGTAGCTCCTGTTACCAGCTGCAATCCTTTCATGTATTTCATCTCTCATATCATTATTCTTAGTTACCAGACACCCAAGTATTTGAAGCTCTCACAGCATTCATATTCTTTTCCGTTCAAAGTCATGCTTCTTTCTCCTTCACTATATCTTTTCCTAGATGTTAACACATACTTGGTCTTTGATTGATTAATGGTCAGCCCCATTTCTGCACCATATCTTCCTAATTTTTCAAGGTTTTCTTCCAGATCCTGTTTCCTCCTGGATAACAAATCAATATCATCTGCATATGCAAGCTCCTGAGTCATTCTATTACATAGTGTTCCCCCAGGGTTGTTGCTTTGTGTCTTTCGCATTACTCTCTCGAAGGCGACATTAAATAGAACAGTGGAGAGCACATCACCCTGCCGCTGTCCATGGTTAACTTCAAATGCCTTTGATAAAGTGCCCTCGATCTTTACTTTGCGTATTGTTCTTCTCAAAGTCATTTGAACCAATCTTATCAGTTTGTTAGGGACTCCTGCCTCTTGCATTGCCTTCCAAAGTTGATCCCTTCTGATACTATCATAAGCTTGTTTGAAATCAATGAACAGGTGGCAAACATCGATGTTTTACTCATAACATTTTTCAAGGATCTGTCTGATAGTGAAAATCTGATCTGTAATGGATCTATTAGTTCTGCAACCACACTGGTAGTCTCCTAGATACTTCTATTTATGTTCTTAACCACCCAGCCATGGTTTTTCCCAATACTTTACATACTACACAGAGCACTGCAATTCTTCTATAATTCCCGCAGTCAGGACTGTCATGTTTCTTGACCCATACATAAGAAACATGACAAACCTGACTGCCGGAATTATAGAAGAATTGCAGTGCTCCACTGCTGTACTTCACTGTTTTGGCATATTTTCTTTCCGCCATATTTCCACTGTAATCTCATGCAAAACACTTGCTAGTTTTTCTCCTCCATGTTTTACCATTTCTGCTGTAATATTGTTTTCTCCCTGAGCTCTATTGTTTTTAAGAGTCTCAATACTAACCTTAACTTCTTCCAGTGTGGGTTGTGCTACTGACCCCTGGTGAACATCATTGTTCAAAGAAAATACTGTTTGTTTATTAAGAAAGAAATTAACATGACACAACCTACGAAGAAGAGACAAGTAGAAGACTGAATGTATTTTTGTACTACAGTAATATATTGTGACAAAAAACACAAAAAGAAATTTTTTTAAAGTATTAACTGAAAATTGTCAGCTTTCACTGTCTTAAAGATATAGGGAGCTCAAGAAGTTGTTCCTCACAGGTAATACATATTAAAATAGAAACAAATTACAACTATAGTAAAATAGGAAATTTATCACTAACTCATCTCAATTTTCTTTATTTATAGGTCAACTTTTAGTTAACATTAATTTATAAGTGCACTTACACAGGCACAGTCCAGGTGGCAAACCAACTGCTAGCGCATACTGAACAGGTAAGAGTACAGCTATAAAAATTTGATAGAATATCCAGATTCTGGCTGCAGTTTCTCTTCTCATTGCAAACAAGAGGCACAGCCAGAAGGAATACAAAACTGCATAAAAATCCAGACGTGTTCCAATGAGCCCCACAGTAGCCATGAGACAAGCCTGAAACAAGCCGCCGCCATCAAAATGACAGACCATTAATTCTAGGCTGCCAGGAAAAAAAAGTATAAGTCAGAATATGGTCAAAAGAAGTTGGAGTCCTGGAGGGGATTTCAATCTTTTGGCAGAAGTAGTTTGAGTCAGAACTGGATACAATATCCTATAAGTCATTTAGTTGTAATACTACAAGTAAACATGTTGATATCTATCTTGGAAAACAGTATAAGTCAATTTGTACTATTAGTGCTGCAGTCCAATGAAGTAAAAGTCTCGTTATATACTTGACCTGGTCAAGGAAAATGATGCAGGTGATGACTTAATGTCTTTGGTACAATGTGTGCTACCATTATAGAATATCTATGATTTATTGTTACCTCTGTGAGCACTATTTGAAGTTGTAAACATTTGGTTTGCTTACAAAAACAGATTAATTCTCAGTACTAAAAATGTATAATACAGTGGTTTGTGGTTGTTCTGTCACATAAATAAAATAGGATAATAGTAACATAAGAACAGTACACTTTTGAAGATGTCTACTACATCATTAAGAATATTAGAACATGCAAAGAAATCTTTAACACAGGACAAAAATGGTGAAACAGTTAAGTGCTCTTGATAATGTTCAGTAGCGAATACAGGAAAGAATATTATCATAAGTAGCTACTTCAAGATCAAAATTTCCTGTTACTTAGAACCTGTTCCCGTGTATTTCAGCTCTTAACGAAAGCAGTAGGAGAAATACGGTAGTTAACCTGGAAAAACAGGAAGATACATTCTCACATGTGTCATCTGAGCTACATAAGGAGCAGTTAGGAATAATCCAGGATACTGTGGATGTAATAGGCAACTGTAGTGATCCTCTGTTTGATATATCTGTTGATTACAATACTGATGAAGACTATGTTCTGGATTTTAAAGCAAATAAATCACCAGGTCTGCATGGAATCCCAGTTCCATTTTATAAAGGGTACTCTGCAGCATTAGCCCCTTACCTAGCTTGCATTTATCGTGAATCTCTCAGCCAGTGCAAAGTCCCAAGTGACCATAAAAAAGTGTGGGTGACTCCAGTATATAAAAAAGGTAAAAGAACAGACTCATAAAATTACAGACCAATATCCATAACTTCTATTTGCTGCAGAATCCTTGAACATATTCTCAGTTTGAATATAATAAACTTTCTTCAGACTGAGAAGCTTATTTGCATGAATCGGCATTGTTTTAGAAAGCATCGTTTGGGTGAAACTCAAGTTGCTGTTTTCTCACATGACTTACAAAGAACTATGGATGAAAGGCAACAGGCAGATTCCATATTTCCACTTCCATGTTTCTAGATTTCCAGAAAGCATTTGATACGGTGCCCCACTGCAAGCTGTTAACAATGATACTAGCATATGGAATAAGTTCACAGATATACAAGTGGCTCAAAGACTTCTTAAATAATAGAACCCAGTATGTTGTCCTTAACAGTGAGTGTTCATCAGAGACAAGTGTATGGTTATGCGTGCCCCGGGGAAATGTGATAGGACCGCTGTTGGTCTCTATATACATAAATGATTTGACTGACAGGATGGACAGTGATATGTGGTTGTTTTCTGATGATGCTATGGTGCATGGCAAGGTGTCGAAGATGAGTGACTGTAATAAGATACAAGATGACTTATACAAAATTTCCAGTTGGTGTGATGAATGACAGCTAGCCCTAAATGTGGAAAAAATGTAATGTTTGGATACAATATTATTAGTGTCCTGCTTGATACAGGCAAGTTATTTAAATATCTGGGCGTAATGTTGCAAAGTGATATGAGGTGGAATGAGCATGTGGAAACTGTGAGAGGGAAGGTGAATGATCAACTTTGGTTTATCAGGAGACTTTTAGAATGAGTGGTTCGCCTGTAAAGGAGACAGCACATAGAACCCTGGTGTGACCTATTCGTGAGTACTGCTCGAGTGTTTAAGATCCGTACCAGGTCATATCAAAGGAAGACATTGACACAATTCGGAGGCAGGTTGCTAGATTTGTTACCGATAGGTTTGAACAACATGTAAGTGTTATGGAGATGCTTCGGAAACTCAAATGGAAATCCCTGGAGGGAAGGCGATGTTCTTTTTGAGAAAAAATATTGTGAAAATTTAAAGAACCGGCATTTGAAGCTGACTGCCAAATAGTTCTACTTCCCCCAATATACACTGCGCGTAAGGACCATGAGGATAAGATACAAAAAATTTGGGCTCGTACAGAGGCATACAGACAGTCGTTTTCCCCTCACTCTATTTGCAAATCAAACAGGAAATGAAATGACAAGTAGTGGTACAGAATACCCTCTGCCACTCTCTGTACAGTGGCTTGCGGAGTATCTATGTAGATGAAGATATAGATGTAGATACAGATGTAGAAGAGAGTGAGTCAAGAGAGGATGAAGATACAAATATGTGGAAGATAGTGACTGCCGGAAGAACTTCAAAAAGGAAGAAAATTGACAGTGTTGCACAGGAAATTGGCTATGTAATTGCTGAACCAGAAAAAAAGTCTGCATCAAATGCCATGAAAGGTACTTCTTCTTGAGAAGCAAGAGCAGAATGGAAACAAAAGTGGAATATGGGACAAAAAAATATAACAGTCAAAGGGAAAGAATTTAAAGCTGGAGCTTCAAAACCTTTACAAATGCGCCACTTGAAATGTAAAGAAAAACTAGACAAATTGATTGACGAACTGAACACGGTTGGGACAAAAATATTTAATGAATATTAGGCTCTCGGACATCAAAACGAAACAGTAAACTTTGTAGTCAGACTCAATGACTCAAAAGCACCTGCAACATCATGGAAAAGGACCCAGGATCCCGACAAAGCAAATTGCCATATGGTTACTCATTTTTTTCATTTCTGAGTAACAGGAGAACAATGTCGTGTTTCCTGAGAATGTTTCACGAATATCCTTGATGAGTCCCGGATGTTCATCACACTTGAGCTTACCAATCGACAGGCTAATGTATATGGAACTTTAAGTGAAGACAAAATGAAAAAGATACCACCTGGTAGCAAAAACCCTCCTGAGAAACTAAAAGAAGTAAGAAATCAAATTACATCATTTCCTCAATATAAATTGCACTGCACATGTAGAGAAAGTAATAGAGTTCATCTATCATCATATCTGAATTTGCATACAATGTGCAAGCTCTACTGTGATGACAAGGATAGGTCAGTTTTCAGAGAAATATGAGAGAGAGAGAGAGAGAGAGAGAGAGAGAGAGAGAGAGAGAGAGAGAGAGAGAGAGAGAGAGAGAGTTCCATAAGATGAAACTTACATTTAAAGAGCCTACAATGGATGTGTCATAAATATGGCATTTTACGTTCTAGAAAGAAATCTGCATCAGTGGAAGATGGTTCCATGGAAGAAATTGATGCCAAGTTAGCTGCTCATCACACTGAAAAAGACAATGTGTATCTTCAAGCGGGCAAAGACAAGAAACATTCCAGCTCAGACAGTTTGATGCTGTGTTACACTTTTGACTTAAAATAGTGTCTGCTGACTCCGTTCCTGAATACTTGACTTGCTTTTTGTAAACAGCCACTGTGACCACACATGAAACCAGTAAGTGTAGTGTAGCTTGCTACATGTGGCATGAAGCAGAGGGCGCTTGCAGTGGGAATCAGATTACAATGTGTGTTTTCAAGGAACTGATGTCAATTCCTTCAGAAGTGAAACAAGTGACGCCATAATCAGACACCTGCAGAGGGCAGAATAAAAACTCTCACATGATTGCAATGTTCTTGTTCGTCATGCAGGAAAATCCAAATCTGAATGTAGTTGATCATAAATTCATCGTTACTAGCCACAGTCAATTAGAATGTGATGTTTACCATGGCCTGATCAAGAAACAAAAGAAGTTGCTGTAAGTACCATTAGCTCATCTGCATGGCTGGTGTCAATTGGCAGGCTCAGCTGGTCAGAAAAGTAAATTTGGAGTTGTACAAATGTCACATACTGATTTCTTGGTTTCTGATGGTGTTCTGAAAGACACCTTACAACTTCGAAAGAAAGATACACAGGGAAATAAATTTAAGTGGCAAAATGTTAAATGGTTTGTTTTTTTAAAAAAAGAGTATGATAAGTGTTTTTAAAAAAGAGTCTCAATGAGGATGAGCGATTTCAGTCAATAAGCTTCATTCATAGAAGGAAGTGGGTGCTCGAATGCAGCCTGGAAAATGTTGTCATCCCACACTACCAATTTCCAAAGAAAAAAAGTAAAGAGCTTCTGGATATTCTCCTACTTGTTCCACCCACATTCCACAACTTTTACAAAGATCTCAAAACAACTGAAGATGAGAACCACCACCCTTACTTAGAATGTTCCTTTTATTTTCATCATTGAAAACTATGTACAGGATGACAATTATTTAACTATATGAAAAAAATGTAAATCAGTTACAAACGACAGCATACACACACTTTGTTCAACATGTAAATGTCACTACACATATTTGAATATAGGTTATTACACGTCTGATATGCATGGCATCATTGGCAATGATGTGGTGAAGACAAATAGCGAAATTCTGCATGAACTCCAGTGAAAGACTCTGCAGGAGAGATGCTCAGTAACTTGGTACGGGCTTTCGTTAAAGTTTCAAGAACATACCTTCACCGAGGAGTCAAGCAGTATATTGCTCCATGCTACGTATATCTCGCGAAGAGACCAAGAGGGTAAAATCAGAGAGATTAGAGCCCACACAGAGGCATACCGACAGTCTTTCTTTCCACAAACAATATGAGACTGGAATAGAAGGGAGAACCAATAGAGGTACTCAAAGTACCCTCTGGCACGCACCGTCAGGTGGCTTGCGGAGTATGGATGTAGATGTAGATGTAGATGTAGATGTCACCCACCAAAGTGTCGAAACATCAATGCTGTCAATGACCTCATGAAAGGCTGTTTTCAGCTCAGCACTGGTTTTGGGGTCATTGCTGTACACCTTGTCTGTAACATAGTCTCAGAAAAATGACTTGTATGTGTTGTGATTCTTCAATTTCTCCAGGCACATTTTATGATGAAATAAATTTCCGGTGAACAGCCTGGTATGAGTGTGCATAGGACACAATATTTCGGCAATCGACCACGTTGCCATCATCAGGTGCGCTGATGTACTGACCGGCGGTGGGCCAGCGCCATGTATATATGGGACAATCCCCCTCCCGCTCCTCTCTCAGGTGCTTCCTATGAGTCAGGGTGGTCTGCGCCCCGTGCGCAGTCCAGGTACAGAGTCCGTTCTCCCACCGTCTCGGCGCTGCATCCTAGGTCTTCTCGTTCAGGAGGGTCTGCTGGCACCGCTCTCGTTATTCTTCCCTCCTCCCACAAAGTCTGTACACTCTGGGAAATATCCTTTTTCTTCTTAATCTGGGTGATCGTGGGTTCCCACGCCTTGCTAAGGATGTAACCGCTGTCACGATTTAGTTGTGGCTTCCTTACTCTGATCTCTATGGCTTCTTTGATGACACAGTCCCGGCATTTGGAAGTCTGTCAGGACTTTGTTTTGGTCATAATCTATGCTGTGGAGTTCTGACAGGCAATGCTCAGCGTTTGTCAACTTACTGGGCTCTTGCAGTCTAGTGTGCCGTTGATGTTCTCGGCATCGGCGCTCAATGGTACGAATGGTCTGCCCTATGTATACACTACAGCATTGGCAAGGTATCTGATAAACCCCTGATTTATGTAGAGCCAGATAAGGAAGGCATCATCCACATATCTAAAGAAACAGGTGGATTTTAGATGTGCTGATTCAAGAGCTTCCTTCTCGATATGTTCCACGTACATATTTGCGACAACGGGTGAGAGTGGACTCGCCATGGCTACTCCTCCTGTCTGGCCACATGGAAGAGAGAAACTGGCAGGCTTCCTCACACATCTCAACTCCAGACACAAGAATATTAAGTTCACCATGGAGATCGAAACGGGTGGGATGCTCCCTTTCCTAGATGTTTTGATTAGAAGACAAACTTCTTCCTATATATGCTGTGGCCCAAAGTGCCACTGGCATGGGCCTCAACTGGCTGCCATATTCCCTGGATCTGTACACATACAACTCATGACGAAATAAATCTCGGGTGAACAGCTTGGTATGAGTGTGCATAGCTTCATTCATAGAAGGAAGTGGGTGCTCGAATGCAGCCTGGAAAATGTTATCATGCCACACTACCAATTTCTAAAGAAAAAAATAAAGAACTTTCGGATATTCTCCCACTTGTTCCACCCACATTCCACAACTTTTACAAAGATCTCAAATCAAATGAAGATGAGAACTACCACCCTGACTTAGAACGTTCCTTTTATTTTCATCATTGAAAACTATGTACAGCATGACAATAATTTAACTATATGACAAAAATGTAAATCAGTTACAAACGACAGCATACTCACACTTTGTTCAATGTGTAAACATGACTACACATATTTGGATTTAGGTTATTACATGTTTGATATGCATGGCATCATTGGCGATGATGTGGTGCAGACAAATAGTGGAATTCTGCATGACCTGCCAAAGTGTCGAAACATCAATGCTGTCAATGACCTCATGAATGGCTGTTTTCAGCTCAGCACTGGGGTCATTGCTGTACACCTTATCTTTAACATAGCCTCAGAAAAATGAGGTGTATGTGTTGTGATTCTTCAATTTCTCCAGGCATATTTTATGACAAAATAAATCTCGGGTGAACATCCTGGTATGTGTGTGCATAGGACACAATATTTCGGCAATCGACCATGTTGCCATCATCAGGTGTGCTGATGTACTGACCGGTGGTGGGCTGGCACCATGTATCTATAGGACAATCCCCCTCCTACTCCTCTTTCAGGCGCTTCCTATGAGTCGGTGCGGTCCGCGCCCCGCGCGCAGTCCGGGTACAGAGTCTGTTCTCCCGCCGTCTGGGCACTGCATCCTAGGTCTTCTCGTTCAGGAGGGTCTGCCGGCACCGCTCTCGTTATTCTTCCCTCCTCCCCCGAAGTCGGTACACTCTGGGAAATATCCTTTTTCTTCTTAATCTGGGTGATCGTGGTTTCCCACGCCTTGCTAAGGATGTAACCGCTGTCACAATTTAGTTGTGGCGCCCTTAGTCTGATCTCTATGGCTTCTTTGATGACACAGTCCCGGTATTTGGAAGTCTGTCAGGACTTTGGTTTGGTCATAATACATGCTGTGGAGTTCAGACAGGCAATGCTCAGCGATTGCCAACTTACTGGGCTCTTGCAGTCTAGTGTGCCATTGATGTTCTCGGCATTGGTCCTCAATGGTATGAATAGTCTGCCCTGTGTATACACTACTGCATTGGCAAGGTATCTGATAAACCCCTGATTTATGTAGAGCAAGGTTGTCCTTCACACTACTAAGAAGGCTCTTGGTTTTGCTTGGAGGACGGAAGATGATTTTTCGCTTGGTGTTTACGTAAAATGTGTCCAATTTTTCTGGATAAGGCCCCGCAAAATGGAATAAAAGCCAAGGCCTCTCCTCCTGAGGTTCATCCTCAGTTTCCGCCAGTGCTGCAGGTGTGGGAAGTAGGACCTTCCGAATTTGCCCTTCCTTGTAACCGTTCTTCTGAAACACGCTCTTCAGATGCTCCAGTTCTTGTTGGATACTGTCCGTATCGGAGATGGTGTGAGCTCTGTGTACAAGACTTTGAGCACGCCATTCTTTTGTGCCAGGTGGTGGCAGCTATCCGCATGTGTCTTCTTCCTATATATGCTGTGGCCCAAAGTGCCACTGGCATGGGCCTCAATTGGCCTGAAGCTAGAATATGGTCCCCAAAGTGCTCCTCCAGGACATCAAAGACTCTCCTGCTTCGATTGGTTAGAGCCCCATCCTGCGTGAACTGCATATTGTCAAAATCAGCTTCACTTTGGATAATGGGGATGAAATCATCTTGTAAAACCTTCACGTACTGTTTGGTAGTTGGCATACCATCAAGAAATATCGCATTGATTATTCCATTACTGGACATTGCACCCACACAGTAACCCATTGAGGGTGAAGAGACTTCTTGATTACGAAATGTGGATTCTCAGTCCTCCAAACCCACCAATTTTGCTTATTGATGAACCTGTCCAAATGAAAGTGGGCTTTTGTCACTAAACCAAACCATATTTACATCAAAGTCCTGTTCATCAATTCTGTGGACAATAGTATTGGCAAAACACAACCACTGTTCCATGGCCCTGGGCCTTACTAACTGTTGTGTTTGAATTTTGTATGGGAAGAGATGCAGGTCTTCCACAACAATTTGTCCCAGTGTCTCCCATTGACTCCCACCTGTTGTGCAGCTTGTCTGAGTAATTTTCTGGGGCTGGTTTGAAACACAGTGCATGTCTTCTCGATGTTTTCTACCCCAACCATGTAGTCATCAGCATCATCAGCAGCATAACACTCACATTGACAAACAGAAACAATGCAAACAAAATGCATGGTGTACACATTCTCACCATACTCTGGAGTGAGGTTAAGACTGTTACATGCAAACCAATCTCTAACACCATTGTTCACCATTGAAAGTTAACTTTAAAATAAACTAAACATTGATAAGCAACCCAAATCCTAAAAAGCTACTCATTCATTGAATAAACTGTAACTATCAGCCATACTAGCTGATGGTCTTGGCTGCATCTCCTGCACACTGTTCATTCGTAAGTCAAATTCCCATAGTACCCAAATTTATAAGCAGAGTTACCCAGCACAAGAGATTGCCAACACTTGTGGAGTGTCAAGTATGGGCTTTCTTAACTGGATTAACACCCCAAACTATTGACTGCAACCTCTAATCTACATCTACCACACTGTTCACTTCCTGCACTACCTTTCCACAGTTCCTATCCTATTACCATAAGACTGCCTGTCAGTCATAGTAGATGTGACACCCTCATACACTGACAAACCCCATGACCACGACCTCGTGGCCATGGAACTACCTTTCTCAGCATCCTCCTGATATCAAAACTACCACCTCCTTTGTAATCCTTGCCAAACACATCCTGACCCACATTTACAGGTCTGGCCAAAAGGCAGTGTACAACTTTCAATATTTATTTCACAAAACTCTAGTAATTACAAATCTATGGTTTCTGAAAAATGAAAGTATAAACCATCAAGTTTGTTTCCATATCTTTGTTGCACATAGAAGCTGAGTACAGAGCACTACAATCACTGTTACTGTAAAATAGCATCACACAAGGAGAATGTGCACTGTATTCTGTGGTACAACAGGATAGGAGTATTATTGCATCGTTCATGAAGATTAAACAAACAGGGTGGCCTTTGTTCGGTGCATGAAGTGTCAAGAGCTGTGCAACAGGCGTTCTTACACAGCCATTCCAAATCTACTTGACACACATTTCATGAATTTGGGATCCCTAGAATTACAGTGCAAAGAATTCTACACAACAGATTGCACCTATATGCAGATAAGGTCTGGATAACATACACAATACAACCAAATGATGGAACTTGTCGAGCAGCTTTTGCAACTAAGGTATTGGCACAAATCGACACCAGCAATGAGCCTCTTCAACTAATTTGTTTTTTGGATGAGAATACTTTCCACAGATCAGGTAAAGTTAACATGCACAATGTGATGATATGGAGTTCAGAAAGATCACAAATTGCCTAAGATCATCTTAGCGTTTCCCCTAAAATGAATGTGTGGTTTGGTTTAATATGCAAAAAGACTCACTGGCCATTTCTTGTTTGTCAAAAAATAAGCGAAGCTAACAGGTGTCTGGATACACTAGAACACTTTGTGGTACCACAACTGGGAGACTTGCAGCCAGATATGGTTTTCCAAGAAGATGCAGCACCACCACACTGGGGACTGTGTGCTGGAAACTTTCTTAATGAAACATTTTGTGACAGATGTACTGGGCATGATAGCCCCACAGCCTGGACTGCAAGAGCTCCAGGCATAACACCTTTAGATCTCTTTTTGTGCAGCTATGTAAGGGACAAGGTTTACGCTACACAAGTACCTGATCTGGATACTGGAGGAGGAGGATAGCAGATGCCATTGCTGGTGTTAGAAAAGGAAATCCAAGATCAATTAGAGACTCTTCGAGCCACAAGTGGTGCACATGTTGAAGTTTACTGGCACTGTGACAAAAACTTGGGTGATTTGTTCTTTCATTTCTCACAAATCACAAATTTGTAAGTTCTATAACTTTTATACAATAAACATTCATAATTGTACAAAGACTTTTGACTAACCCTATATTTCAATTTCAAAGGCCAAATATATAACCCCTTGCCATGGATACTTGCATGGCATCATCCTATACCAACTCTTATCAGCCATCTGGAAGAATCCTCCTTATCCAGTCAACAGCTAAAACGACTTGCCCGGTTCAGATTCACCAAAGACATTTTACAATCTGAACTCATGGCACAGAAAACCTTTGCTCTTTCTTCCATAGGCTCAAAACCTACTCCAAAATCCGTATCCACTGGTCCTTCTCAACTCAACGAGCCTCATTCCTGGGTGTCAATCTCCTCTCTCAGATGGCATCATAAAAACATATTTTCATATCAAAAGCACCAACAGTACCTCCACATTGACAGCTGTCATCCATTCCATACGCCGGCCGCGGTGGTCTAGCGGTTCTAGGCACTCAGTCAGGAACCGCGTGACTGCTACGGTCGCAGGTTCGAATCCTGCCTCGGGCATGGATGTGTGTGATGTCCTTAGGTTAGTTAGGTTTAAGTAGTTCTAAGTTCTAGGGGACTTATGACCACAGATGTTGAGTCCCATAGTGCTCAGAGCCATTTGAACCATTCCATACCCAAAATTCACTTCCCTACAGCCTCACCAACAGTGGAAAGCAGGAATTGTCGAAATATACCAAAAATCTTAACAGAGCCTTTGCTGAAAGACAATACTCCTGCAACTCATCCTTATAAAATCTCCCTTGCCATCTTCTCCTCTGACACCAGTAACCCTGTTAACCAGCCACAAACCAGCATTCTTCTGATCCCCCAGTGTCACCCTGACTGACTGACCTTGAAAAGCTTTACCAGGGATTTGACTGCATCTCTGTGTCCCCAGATGAGTAGCATACTACCCAGAATGCTACCCACATCACCCAAGGCAGTATGCCAGCATCCACCCAACCTACAGAATATCCTTATCCATGCTATTCCAAGCCTGCATCTTATGGGTCATTCCCTTGTCAATAACCCAAATGAAAGACCTGCCCCATATACTCACCCAGCACTTCCTAGCACAGTCCAGTCATAGGCATTTCCTACCCTATAAAAGGCAGGGCAACAGATGATAGCAGCCATATTTCATATCAGCTATGCTGCAGTTACTGTGCAGCATCTTTTGTGGGCATGTAAGGCAACCCACTGTCTACCCGTGTGTCTGGTCACCATCAAACTGTGATCACCCAGACACATGACCATCCATTTTCTGAATCTGCTGCACACCAGAACACAAATGACTAACAACTGCTTC
Source organism: Schistocerca americana (assembly GCF_021461395.2). Lineage (NCBI taxonomy): Eukaryota > Metazoa > Arthropoda > Insecta > Orthoptera > Acrididae > Schistocerca > Schistocerca americana. The sequence continues at coordinate 132,301,679 of NC_060123.1, read as the reverse complement.
ATTATGCTGGCCTTTTGCGTACTCCATTACAGTACAAGTGTCTTAACTACACAGGCGGGAAATGTCTTTCCAGTATATCCAGCATTCTTACAACCTCCTTTGGCCTATACATCCACTAACCTGTTTCCCACTGCCTCACCTTACATTTTCCTTTCTGCTGCTGTTGACACCACTCGTTCCCTGTCCCAATAGTGTAATACCAGCTCCCACCATTTTTGCCTCCCCCACCAAATTCCATCACTGATCTCTCTCTCTCTCTCTCTCTCTCTCTCTCTCTCTCTCTCTCTCTCTCTCTCTCTCCCCCCCCCCCCCCATTTCCTTTCTACATCTCTCCCCTTCACTCTTCCCTCCCTGTCTCCCACTCCGTCTTCAGCTTCCTCCATTTTCCCCGTCTCCCCCAATCCCTCTTTCTATATCTCTCACATACTCTACCCCCTCAGAACTCCTTTTTGTCTTGCTGGGCAGCTGCTGAATCACCTGTCTTCCCACTCCTGCATCATACTACTTTGCTGCCTCCTCCTTACTTTGTGTGTCCTTCCCAACTCCCTCCCCACATCCATTAGCCAAGACAGCTGCTCTCAATAAATGATAATTCATATTCAGTGTCACTGTAGATGCTGTAGTTTGTGTTAGGGTGCCTGGGTGGTTTTGTGTGTGTGTGTGTGTGTGTGTGTGTGTGTGTGTGTGTGTGTGTGTGTACTTTCTACCAGAGAAAGTTCCAGAGCTCATAGGCTAGTGAACATTGTTTTCTGTTATGTGTGTCTATGTGGCACACATCAGTCTGCTATGGGTTAGTGGTTGCCTTTCTCTTGATTTACAAAATATTTCTTCTATAGTCTCTGGTATTTATAAGGTGCTCTGTATTCAGCCTGGTTTTGATTATGAGAGCAAATGCTCTCTTATTCTGACCACACCATGTGCAGCTGCATGACACCACATTAATGGGGCAATCATTTACTAGTATTAATAATTGTTTTTATAATATCATTTCTATCATTAAGTTTTAGTAGATGGAAAAAAATAACATTTAGCAAACTAAAAATCATGAAGTAAGGACTTTTTGGAGATGTTACATGTTTTTCGAGCAACAGGGAGTTAAGATAGTTATTTCAAATTTGTCAAAAACATGTAATGAGAGATTATAAACACTTTAATTTGGTTTATTCTTCTTAGTTTACAATTTGAAATAAGTCATTTCAGTAAAAACTAGTGACATGCTAAGTTTATTAAGCTCTATGTACATTAACTGACACAGTTTGGACTTACAATTTTCAGAATGTAATATTTTGTAGAGCAAAGAAATTAACTACATGGTGTGGTCTTGACTAATACAAGAAATATTTTAGTCAAAATCCTCATAATAAGGAATTTCTTGGAGCACCCAGGCGTTCTGGTGCTGTATTCAACTGGTAGTTCATTCCTCCACACACCAGGCAAGTCGTGTGGCAAGCTTCCTCACCAGGACGATGTGCATAAACAACTTTCGTCAACACTGACATATTTTCCTTGTATGGCCTGGGCTGTTTATTGTGGAGTTACACTTCGTTTCCACAGCATCTGGCGGCACCAACTCGCTGACAAGCAGCGTGACTATTGCAGCAACACTCTCTGTTGCAAGGGCACTATTCTGTTATGCCATGTCACATGCACTCACAGTATCACATGGGTATTCATCCATGCCTGAATATTTAGGCCAAACAATGCCACACCATGTGCTAAGCCAATTATGCTCTACTCCTCCAAGTTGGAAGTACCAGCAGTTCCATGTGGCTGCATCAGCAGTTAGGCCCTGTGCTACAAGATAGCAGTACCAGCACTCCCATCTCAGCATTTCATGCCAGCAGACACAGCCCAGTTCAAATGGTTCAAATGGCTCTGAGCACTATGGGACTTAACATCTATGGTCATCAGTCCCCTCAGCCCACTTCATTATGGTCTTCACCAGCAGTACGTCAGCCATTACAGGCTGGGAGCATCGGCCCAGTAATGTCCCAGGTCTCCACATTGATGCCTAATATGACTCTGGAATTCATTGTAGACAGTATCACAGGAGACACATTTCTGTTGTACTTAGTTGTGTGGAATTTTATCCAAGGCCATTATAATCTAGTTTCTTCGTAAATGAACAGATATTCCTTCCAAATGTCATCTATCACTCATCGGTACAAGAATACATCAAGTGGAGTGTTTTTCTTGTGCTGAACTGGTTTAGACTCTACTTCAAGGTGAACAACTGTGATGGTTCTACATTACCGATGGCAGCTTACCACACAACAATTCTGTGTTATATAAACAGTAACATTTGTGAGCTCTGAAAGACCACTGTTAGTGGTGACCATGTGTATTACTTCCCCTCTAACCCAATTCTACATCTACATCTACATCCATACTCCGCAAGCCACCTGATGGCGCGTGGCGGAGGGTACCTTGAGTACCTCTATCGGTTCTCCCTTCTATTCCAGTCTCGTATTGTTCGTGGAAAGAAGGATTGTCAGTATGCCTCTGTGTGGGCTCTAATCTCTCTGATTTTATCCTCATGGTCTCTTCGCCAGATATACGTAGGAGGGAGCAATATGCTGCTTGACTCATCGGTGAAGATATGTTCTCGAAACTTCAACAAAAGCCCGTACCGAGCTACTGAGCGTCTCTCCTGCAGAGTCTTCCACCAGAGTTTATCTATCATCTCCGTAACGCTTTCACGATTACTAAATGATCCTGTAATGAAGCACGCTGCTCTCCATTGAATCTTCTCTATCTTTTCTATCAAGCCTATCTGGTACGGATCCCACACTGCTGAGCAGTATTCAAGCAGTGGGCGAACAAGCATACTGCAACCTACTTCTTTTGTTTTCGGATTGCATTTCCTTAGGATTCTTCCAATGAATCTCTGTCTGGCATCTAATTTACCGACAATCAACTTTATATGATCATTCCATTTTAAATCACTCCTAATGCGTACTCGCAGATAATTTATGGAATTAACTGCTTCCAGTTGCTGACCTGCTATATTGTAGCTAAATGATAAGGGATCTTTCTTTCTATGTATTCGCAGCACATTACCCTTGTCTACATTGAGATTCAATTGCCATTCCCTGCACCATGCATTCGCTGCAGATCATTCTGCATTTCAGTACAATTTTCCATTGTTACAACCTCTCGATATACCACAGCATCATCCGCAAAAAGCCTCAGTGAACTTCCGATGTCATCCACAAGGTCATTTATGTATATTGTGAATAGCAACGGTCCTACGACACTCCCCTGCAGCACACCTGAGAACACTCTTACTTCGGAAGACTTCTCTCCATTGAGAATGACATGCTGCGTTCTGTTATCTAGGAACTCTTCAATCCAATCACACAATTGGTCTGATAGTCCATATGCTCTTACTTTGTTCATTAAACGACTGGGGGGAACTGTATCGAACGCCTTGCGGAAATCAAGAAACACGGCATCTACCTGGGAGCCCATGTCTATGGCCCTCTGAGTCTCGTGGACTAATAGCGCAAGCTGGGTTTCACACGATCGTCTTTTTCGAAATCCATGCTGATTCCTACAGAGCAGATTTCTAGTCCCCAGAAAAGTCATTATACTCTAACATAATAAGTGTTCCAAAATTCTACAACTGATAGACGTTAGAGATATAGGTCTATAGTTCTGCACATCTGTTCGACGTCCCTTCTTGAAAACGAGGATGACCTGTGCCCTTTTCCAATCCTTTGGAACGCTACGCTCTTCTAGAGACCTATGGTAGACCGCTGCAAGAAGGGGGGCAAGTTCCTTCACGTACTCTGTGTAAAATCGAACTGGTATCCCATCAGGTCCAGCGGCCTTTCCTCTTTTGAGCGATTTTAATTGTTTCTCCATCCCTCTGTCGTCTATTTCGATATCTACCATTTTGTCATCTGTGCGACAATCTAGAGAAGGAACTACAGTGCAGTCTTCCTCTGTGAAACAGCTTCGGAAAAAGACATTTAGTATTTCAGCCTTTAGTCTGTCATCCTCTGTTTCAGTATCATTTTGGTCACAGAGTGTCTGGACATTTTGTTTTAATCCACCTACCACTTTGACATAAGACCAAAATTTCTTAGGATTTTCTGCCAAGTCAGTACATAGAACTTTACTTTTGAACTCATTGAACGCCTCTCGCATAGCCCTCCTCACACTACATTTTGCTTCGCGTAATTTTTGTTTGTCTGCAAGGCTTTGGCTATGTTTATGTTTGTTGTGAAGTTCCCTTTGCTTCCGCAGCAGTTTTCTAACTCGTTTGTTGTACCACGGTGGCTCTTTTCCATCTCTTACGATCTTGCTTGGCACATACTCATCTAACGCATATTGTACGATGGTTTTGAATTTTGTCCATTGATCCTCAACACTATCTGTACTTGAGACAAAACTTTTGTGTTGAGCCATCAAGTACTCTGAAATCTGCTTTTGTCACTTTTGCTAAACAGAAAAATCTTCCTACCTTTTTTAGAGAATGTACGGGAATTGGTCATCATAACTGTGAAACAATCATTTCAAGAACATAATAGGTTTTATAAGAGAAGTGTGCTCAAACTATTTAATAAACATGTTATCTCAGGTTGTCTTAGCATGATTGATTAATAATGAGCTTCTGGGTGTTGACTTGAGTTGTCGTATCCAACTCAGCTGAACACCCACAATTCACTATTATTTTATAAACAGGATAACTTCCCTTCCTCATATGAACTTGTATTACAGAGGTGAAGAAATGGAAAAGTGGCAGCTTTCATGCAAGCAGCCTGAAATGACAACAGTACAGTTATTTCCAGATTTTTCAGGTGTCACAACTGAACAAACTGCTGCCCTAGAGCAGGAAGCGAGAGTAGGGGAAACTGGGGAGGCATGACCATATGGGAGGTTCAACCATATGGGAGGTTTGACCCACCCTAGTTTTATCATCTTTAGAACTATGGTTAAACACCAATTCAAGCTAGAAAATTTGTTTTTGAATATGCTGTGGTCCTTAATTTAGCCAATCGCAATTTCAGCTATCCAAACAACTGGAAAGATAATGAAGTAGCAAGTTATGATTGGCTCTGTGGTTTCATGCTACGGAACAAGAATTTATCCCTACGAACTCCACAGGCTACAAGCCTTGGTAGAGCAACACCTTTTAACACAACAACAGTGAAGAAGTTTTTTGATAATTTAAGTAAAGTATTTGACAAACATGCCTTTGGTCCTGAAAACATTTATCATGTAGATGAGACTGGAGTCAGCACAGTCCAATGACCAAGGAAGATAATTGCCAGTAAGGCAGAGAAACAAGTTTCAAAGGTCACTTCGTCAGAAATAGGAACATTAGAGACAATTGGTTGTGCTGTTAGTGCTATTGGTACAGTCTTGCCACCCTTACATGTGTTTCCTAGAAAAAGAGTGAGTGATTTAATGAAAGTTGGTGCTCCTCCAGGATCAGAGTTCTGCTGCCATGACAGTGGATGGATGACTGGTGAGAATTTTGAGACATTTTTGTTTCATTTCATCAGATTCTCTATAACATCAATTGATTACCCAACATTAATTATACTTGATAATCATGACTCACACATCACTCCAAAAGGTCTAATGATTATTACAATTCTTTGATCAGAAAAACATCCCCTTTCATCAGTAAATATGAGTATACTGAATACCATCTACTTATCTGAAATTATGATTCCAGTGTTTGTTCTTTTGGGAAGACAATGCGGTATTAGCTTGGAGATTCCACACTAGCTTGACTCCTAAACAAAATCGAGTTCCTACACATCAGGCTAATGGGGAGAAAACAAAGAAGGCTTTAAGAATCACAGGTCAATTATTAACATAGAGGGGTGCAGAAAAATGTAGACATTCTTTCATAGTCATTATTAATGGAACAAAATGGCATAGCATTACAATTCTTGCATGGGGGGAAGGTTATTTCATGTGTTCAGAGTGACTCCCATTAGTAGCCAAACAATGTTTATGCCACTGAACTGTAGACTGCACTATGGCTGTCAGTGCTGTTGATGTGATAGACGCAAAGGATGCCTTGGTGGTTTCTCATAGCTCATTCAGTGTAGCTGGCTTGTATTGATAAACTTCATTTTTCAAGGTCCCCCATAGGTAGAAGTCAAGAGATGTAAGGTCTGGAGACTGAGGTGGATACTCAACAGCTCCTCTTTGACCTATCCATTGTACAGGTAGATTTTCATCCAAGTGGGCTTTGACATCTCTGTGGTAATGAGGCGGAGCACAGTCTTTCATTTCCAAACATCTCTCGGATGGCAGGTAAAATCAATGTTTGCAACATACGAAGATACACCTCACCAGTTACAGTAACTTCAAAGAAGAATGGGCCAATCAAAATGCATGATGACAGACCACACTACACATTAACACCCGGTGGACTAACATGTTTGTCCACATGAACGTGATGATTTTCATGAGCCCTGTACACACAGTTGTAGTGATTTACAGTACTGTTCACCCTCGCAAAGCATGCCAGCATGCCTTCAAATGATTCACAGTACTCCACACTTTGATCGGCGACACCGGTGTTAATAGTGTGTAGCAATCTTGGAATGTACACTTTCCACTTTGGAGCCTTCAGAATTCATCATATGCTTGACAGGCTCCCCCCACTCCCTTCATGTGCATCCTGCTTCACAGATTTCTGAGGTAAGATAATAAAATGTTGCAATACAGCACTGCTGGAAGCTTACTTCTTGTTGTTTTTGGCCAGTCAGACCATTCCTTAGGCACATCCTGAACAGTACTGTCAGCTTCAAATTTATTCACAATATGATAAATTGTTGTATATGTGGTGGCTGAGTCCCATACACATTACACCACTGCCATTGTATTTCCAACATGCTTTTGTACTTCCAGTACCATTTCAATATGGCCTTGTATTGTTCAAACAAAAATCTTACTTCATTTATTGCCGCACTGTCATCACCATCATCTGCTGGAAACAGAGCACTAAGATCTGTTGACAAAATAATGAACAAAGTTAACACTCAAAATTGCGATGGTATGTCATTTTGTTCCAAAGATACCAACTATCAATGATTGTCTACATTTTCATGGACCCATCCATATAAGCAGAATGCTACAGAATGACAGATGAGTTACAGTAACAATGGCTACATACATTGGCTGATTATCCAGTGCTGCCCAATTTACTTATTTGCATGACCCCAGATCCCACCTTGACACTGCAGATAAGTACAAAATGCCATGTGCCATTTGGAAGTCCTTGTTATCACTGCTACACATTTGTCTTATTATTACCACAATCAATTCCTAGTGCACTTGCCTCTTCTCTCTGAATGCGCTCCCTTGTCCTGTAGATGTTTTTTCCCAATTTCTCACTCCTTTCTGCTATCCCTGAGTACCACATAGTCCTGACCACAAGTATGTTAAGATGCTTCAATCACTGCTGTGAAGACTTCAGTTTCCTTCCTTCCACTGTACATAGTTCCCTCCCTCCAGGTGTACAATCTCCCAGTATTGCAGAAAATCTTGGCGTATGGCAACAGTGACTTGAAGGCCATGAGATGACAAGTATACATACTATCTTCTTACTAAACCTACAAGAAAGAACTATTTGAAGGCTAAATTAATATCAATAATTTTTTACTTCCTTCTAATCAATACACTTACTTAAAACTTACCTCCAAGCCCAATTTGTAGAATCCATAATTAAATAGGTATTTCACAAAAGATTTAAGATCTTTATCTGCATCAGCACGCCTTATGTTAGGGAACATAACAGTTGGCCTCAAAGTGGAGAAACCCCTTAAGTGTCGCACATATTTCTGCCGGATATTTATGACAGCTCGAAATGTTGCAACCAATATTAGACCTTGAAAATAAAAAAGCAGAAATGAATATGGCTTTAATGAAGTTTTTGAAATACAATTGCTAAAGTACAGCAATTACTGATACCCACAGAGCACCAAGGTCAGGCAGTTCCAATCGTGTTCCATGGAGCACGAGTCCCATGAGTGCCTGTCAATTTTACTATGAGCAGGCACTTGTTGAGTAGGCTACCCTCCAAGTAGTCCTACTGCAACCCATTCTCACCTTACTCTCTGCCCATGCACAATTCTTTTGCCCACTATTGCATGTAGCACCTCGGCAGGGTATATGAGAGGGTACACTACTGCCAGGCTCCCGCCCTCCCTGCACCCAGTTTACCCACCGCTGCCTGCTTGTGCCCGTGAGCATCCAGCTGCCCACAGCTTGGCACTTGAGGTGGAACAACCTGACCCAGGTAATGTGGAAATCAGAAAGAAAACTTATATTACTATACACCCTGAGTAAAATTTAAAAAAACAATGAAAAATTAAATTAAGCTATGTAAGTAGATTAATTGCACCTAAACTCTGGATTACAAAAGACATCACCACTGCAAACAAAATTAAGTGAATAACATCCTTATCATCAAGAACAACTACAGATTACAACAGCAACTCATGTCGCAAACTATGGTGACCATCTTGAGCAATGTTATCAAATTTAAGGACCATTTGAGACACTGGAGAAACTAAAACTGACAATACAAATCAGAAAAACTATGAACTTTTAACTCTAGTTTCTGAACACAGCTGGTAATTTAGTTTTGAACAGGTTCATAGACTAAAGTTTCTAAAGAATTTCCAGGGTCAGTCCGATAAAACTGACTTAAATTTTCACTGGACTCGCTTTCGGGAGGACGATGGTTCAATCCCGTCTCCGGCCATCCTGATTTAGGTTTTCCGTGATTTCCCTAAATCGTTTCAGGCAAATGCCAGGATGGTTCCTTTGAAAGGGCACGGCCGATTTCCTTCCCAATCCTTCCCTAATCCGAGCTTGCGCTCCGTCTCTAATGACCTCGTTGTCGACAGGACGTTAAACACTAACCACCACCACCACCACTTAAATTTTACATCTCCAAAATAAATTTTTATACCACCAACATTCTTTAAAGCAAATTGTATAGTGGCTACATCTAAATCCATAAAAAAAATTTGTAACAAATGGAGTTACTTAGGTAATGAATCTCTTTATAGCCTTATATATAAAAACAAAGATGTGGTGACTTACCGAACGAAAGCGCTGGCAGGTCGATAGACACACAAACATACACACAAAATTCAAGCTTTCGCAACAAACTGTTGCCTCATCAGGAAAGAGGGAAGGAGAGGGGAAGACGAAAGGAAGTGGGTTTTAAGGGAGAGGGTAAGGAGTCATTCCAATCCCGGGGGCGGAAAGACTTACCTTTGGGGGAAAAAAGGACAGGTATACACTCGCACACACGCACATATCCATCCACACATACAGCCACAAGCAGACATATGAAGAAATATGTCTGCTTGTGGCTGTATGTGTGGATGGATATGTGCGTGTGTGCGAGTGTATACCTGTCCTTTTTTCCCCCAAAGGTAAGTCTTTCCGCCCCTGGGATTGGAATGACTCCTTACCCTCTCCCTTAAAACCCACTTCCTTTCGTCTTCCCCTCTCCTTCCCTCTTTCCTGATGAGGCAACAGTTTGTTGCGAAAGCTTGAATTTTGTGTGTATGTTTGTGTTTGTTTGTGTGTCTATCGACCTGCCAGCGCTTTCGTTCGGTAAGTCACCTCATCTTTGTTTTTATATATAATTTTTCCCACGTGGAATGTTTCCTTCTATTATATCTTTATAGCCTTAGTTTGACCAATTTAAATGTGCTACTGAATGCGGCATCAGTAGTAAATTTGAAATCAGGAACATTAGTCAAATAGCTTAGGCACTAATTTTCACAGTGATATCAAATCAAATGCATCACAAATTCTAAATAGTGGACAATGAATACTAAACAAATGCTTTCTTTTATTTTTTATGCTTTTGTGATATAATCATTTCACAATGCAGTAATTTTTTCTGACCAGACTGTAATCATCTTTGCACAGTCAATAGATAAAAGCAGGGGAATAAAGTATTCATAAAATCTACCAAGTAACTATCTCTAGACGGAGTGAAAGCCCCTCTTTGTCAATTCTCACATGTCTACACATAAAATGTATGATAGATTTTATAGTTACATTAATAAGAGTACTGGCATATGATTTTTAACAATTTTTTAAAACTTTAAAAATTTTTAAAACACTTTATAAATTTCAGAATTTGTAATGAGCGGAGGAGGGATGGTAGAATAGGAGCACATGATAATGTGGATACATAAAATAAAGATATTATTGAATAGGAGCAACACCAAACAGTACTAAAGAAATGTAGAAAAGAATGAAAAATAATTAGCTGCACTTATGTCTGTTAGTAAAAATGGATATGAGGTGCATGCTGAAGTCTAAGTGGGGCTGGATTTGTCATGATGCATTGTATTCTGGCCTAGAATGGATGGTACACACCAGTCAGATACTGCAGCTGGATGAGATGTCAGAGAGCTGATGTACTGAATGTCACATGAGCAATTTGTCATAGATGTTGAAATATGTGCGGGTAGAAAATTAATTCTGTTTGTTAAGCAGTTTATCAGGTTACTTCCTTCTTGAAATGTAAACCTCCATTTCTTATAAAATGTCTAACTGTCTACCTACTTCTTTTACATGTAAAATGTTTAACTATCCTTCAATAAAGCCAATACTGTAATATGACCTTCCTTCACAAAATGTCCACCTAAAGCAGTTTTATTACTTGGTTAGGAGTGTTCTTTAAACCTTATACTGAATGTTATACATGCCTGGTCTGCATATTTTGCACCACAGTCATGGCATATAACCTTACAAACTTCTAAGCATTTGTTCTTGTTCTCTTTCTTTGCTAATTTTTGTCTTACTGTTATTTACAATTTTGAAGGCAATTTTCATTTTTGTTTTTTTGTTTTCAGAAATCCTACCTAAATATTTCATGGTGGTAACTTTACTTTCTTCTGCATATCTGGAATACATGAGATGGACATCTTTTTAGTTATCTTCTTGTGCAGGAAGCTGACCATTTTAAGATCATACTCATTATAATGGGCTACCTGTCACAGGATACTGTGTTCCTTCATTACCTCTTATTACCAAAATGGATAGAAAGAAAGAAAAAAAATCCTATAAATGCTCAAGTAGAAATAATTATGTTTATCTACATCTACAGCTGCATCTACACCTGTACTCTGCAAACCAGTTAAAAGTGCATGGCAGAGAGTACTTCCACACCAATTATTAGGGTTTCTTCCATTCCATTCACACATCGGGCTGATATATTTTCTTAGATTTGTTATTTAAAGCTGGTTCCTTAAACTTTGTATGTACACTTTCTCACGATAGTTTGCATCTACCTTCAAATGTGTGTCAGTTCAGTTTCTACAGAATCCTCATGACACATTCCCACAGATAAAAAAAACTGTGACCATTTGTGTTGCTCTTCCCTGTATGTGTTCAATATCCACTGTTAATCCAATTTAGTACAGGTCCTACAAAGTTGAGCAGTCTTCTACGATAGGTCATATAAGTGTTTCGTAAGCAGTCTCTTTTGTAGACCGATTGCATTTCCCTAATATTTTACCAGTGAACTGAAGTATGCCACAACCTTTACCTATGACTGAGCCTATGTGTTTGTTAAGTTTAATATCCATACAATGTGTTACCGTCAGATATTTGTATGCACTGACCAATTCTGAATATCACTCATTGATTCCGTAGTCATATGACACAACATGTATATCCTTTGAGCAGTTCATAATTATACATTTCATTTCATAGCATTTAAAGTAAGTTTCCACTCTTTGCAAAGCTTTGCACTCTCACTAAGTTGTGACTGAATATTTGTGCAGTTTCTTTCACACAGTAATTCATTATAGACAAGCGCACAATATGCAACAAGTCTGAGGTTACTATTAATACTGCCTTCAAGCCCATTAATACACAATAGGAACAGCAAGGGATCCAACACACTTCCCTGAGGCACACCTGACGTTACTTCTACATTTGTCAATGACTCCATCCAAGACAACTTGCTGTGTCCTCACTACCAAGAAATCCTAAATGTGATCGTACCTTCTATAATAAGTAAAGACTAAGTACTGAGCCAAATGATTTTCAGAAATCAAGAAATACTGCATCTACCTGCTGCCTTTATCCTTGGCTTTCGAGATGTCGAGGGAGAAGAATGCAAGTTGGTTTTCATGGTTGATGTTTTCTGGAATCCATGCTGGTTGATATTGAGGAGGTCATTCTCTTTGAGATACCTCATTATATTTAAGCTCAGCGTACATTCTAAGACTCTACACCCAAGTGGATGTCAAGGCTATTAGATACAATTTAGTAGAACACTACTTCTACCTTCTTGTAGTGGGTGTGTAACCTGTGCTCTCTTCCATCTACTGGGCAGAGTTTTTTGTTCGAGTGATCTACTGTAGAATATAGTCAAAAGATAGGGTAACTCTGCTGTAAATTCAATAAAGACTCTGACAGAGATTCCATCAGGCTCTGGAGCTTTGTTTGGTTTTATCAATTTCAGCTGTTTTTCAACAATACTAACACTGATATCCATATCACTCATCTGTGCAGCGGTGCAAGAATTAAATTGGGACAATACTCGTGGTTTTTCTTTTGCAAAGGAATATTTGAAAACAGAGTTCATTATTTCTGCTTTTGACTTGGTATCCACAATTTTACTTCCTGTTTCATCCACGAGTGTCTGGACACTAGCTCTGGTACCATCAGCAGCCTTTACAAATGACCAGAATTTCTTTGGGTTTTGTGAGAGCGCCATCAATATCATCCTGCTAAAGCAGTTGCTGAAGGCATCATGCATTCCTCTCTCAACAGCTGAACGTGTTTCATTGAGCACCTCCCTATCTATAGCCCTATGCTTTGTTTTACATCTGTGATGCAGTAGTCTCTGTTTCTTAACAAGTTTTTCTTATAGTGACTGTATACTATGGGGGAGTCCCTCCTATAACGGTCAACTATTCTTCTGAACCCGGGCCACAGTTTTTCTACTTGCTCCTCTCCAGAGCTACTGCAAATGTTTCAATTTCTTTTTAAGATATGACACTACTGCCACTTTATCTAGTTCGCTGAACATATAACTGCTCCTTCTAGTTTTAGTTGCTGTTTGTACTTTCTAATCATTGTTGCTACAACCGCCTCAGGGTTAGTGATATCACATGGACATCCTCAATGAGGACAGATCTACTTGTTACTACTAGATTCAATACATTTCCACCATGAATGCACTTCCGATCTGTTCTGGGTAGCTCTCCGAGAATGCTTTCCGTAATGTTTTTCAGGGCATCTTGTCACACCCACCACTTACAAAACTGTAATTTTTCCAGTTGATTGTTGGATGATTTAAGTCTCTTCTGATGATGAAAGTATGACTGAAGAACTTACATCTAGCGAACCTGGACGTGAGTCTGTTGGTCAAGAAAAGTATCTGATAATAAGTTTTATGTTCATTCTTGATACTAAGTCTTTCCCAGACAATCACACATGCTGTATACGATGGCAAGATTCAGTATTATAATAATGTCAGTGTCAAATCTTGTCATTTCATGTGTTTCAAGAATGAATGAACCTGATAAACTATTGCATGAACATAAGACCTCTCTACTGACATGTATTTCAACATCTATGATGAATTTCCCACATGACATTTGGTAAATCGTCTTCCAGACATTTCACTTGTTGACACCCAACTGCAATATCCAACTGCTGCATGTCATCAACTCCAGCTTTGTATGCTACAAGGAAATGGTGGTATAATAGGTGTGCATCATGCATAAAAATCTCTACACACACTCTACCATTCCTTCTCCCCCACCCACATCCCCCAACTACAAATGTTGAAATTTGGATACTGCTTTAGAATCTTTTAACATTTTTAAAAATTGTTCAAAAAATCTTATTCCATTACTCTTATCTATGCAACTATAAAATCTGCCAAAATAGACATTCATCTTGCAAAGACTTCAGTGAATAAACAAATGGAGTACTTCACTATTTCGTACAAATCCTACCAACTTTAGACTTCACAATTTTTGACAACACAATGGAAAATGATAGTAGCATGTGTCTTGAGTTATAATTTTATTTATTTTTTATCATTACATAGACAGTTAACTGATGGATTTTATATATTCTGTTACGGTTCTTTGTTATCTCTTTTTAGCTACTGAGTGTTTGAAGATGATCACTGCTAGTTAAAACCAGTTATGACATTGTGGAATGCCTATGTCATTGTGTCATAAAATGTAAAAAACAGAAGTACATAATAAGTCAAGCATGTGGAAGATCGAAGGAAATAGGATATTGAGGAGTGGATATCAGCTGTATTGGATTGGGAATGAGGAAAAGTTAGACATGGAGTGGTGGTGGTGGTTAGTGTTTAACGTCCCGTCGACAACAAGGTCATCAGAGACGGAGCGCAAGCTCGGGGTACGGAAGGATTGGGAAGGAAATCGGCCGTGCCCTTCCAAAGGAACCATCCCGGCATTTGCCTGAAACGATTTAGGGAAATCACGGAAAACCTAAATCAGGATGGCCGGAGACGGGATTGAACCGTCGTCCTCCCGAATGCGAGTCCACTGTGCTAACCACTGCGCCACCTCGCTCGGTAGACATGGAGTAGCAGTAGCTATGAGAGGAGGGTTGAAAGTAGAGGTGACAAGGACGAACAACAAGAGGATGAATGTCACAGTGAAATTGAATGCAAAGTATATGTAAGTTCTCTAACTATATGCACCACAAATGGGATGTTCTCTTAAAGAGGAGGAGGGCTTATATGAAGAAATGCAGAGAAAACTAACTGGACAGAACATTATCATAATGATAGTCCTACATGCACATGTGGGCACAGAAACAGAAGGGTATGAGGAAGTACTGGGAATTGAATGGGGGAATGAGCAATGAGGAAGGGTGAAAACTGGTACAATTTTGTATAAGGAATGGACTAGCAGTCAGCAATACCTTATGACAAGGTGGAAAGCCATAAGGACATTGTGGTACAGCCATCATCTGTCAAGTAAATCTGTGGTAGACTCCGTAGTATGTGACCAGGACAGAAAGAGAACAACCACAGATGTAAAGTTAATACTTCCAAAGCCCTAGACACAGACTAACATCTTTAAGTACTGACTGTTAAAGGAATTAGAGATGAAAAGGGACAGAAATGAAGACTAAAAGGTGGAAGAAGAAAACATGAGGAAGAATTTCAGAAAATAGTAAAGAGCAACATACCAAGGGAGGAAATGCAGTCAACAGAGGAGAAATGGGGAAGATTCAAAACAACAATAGTGGAAGTGGCAGAAAAAAGAGTGCAAAAGAACCAACACAAAGAAAAGGTGGAAAGTAGCACCCTACTGGAATGACAGAGCAAAGGAGGAAGTTATGAAGGAAAACATAGCACTCCATACTTGGCTTCAGGAGAGAACAGAGGAAATGAGACAGGAGTGCATCGACAAGACACGTGGCAGCTGGTGAGAAGAAGAAACAGATGGAAGAGTCAGCAAAATTATGGAGGAGGATAATGAGGGGAGCAGGAAAATCCTCTAATGGAATGGGTTAAGGCTAAGAAAAGAGGCAAGCTGGAAAACGTCAAGATGATCAATACATAAGAAAAGGAAGGTGAGAATGTACATAAAGTCAAGGAGAGGTTGAAGACATATTCTGAATAGTTACTAAACCCTGGTGGAAATATGTAAGAGGAAACTGAGGACCCCGGGATGCAAAGGATGTCGAAGTGGACCTAACCTGGACTGAAGAATAGGAAGTAATATAGACGATCAAAGAAGGTGAAGGGCATGCGCTAGATGAAGTAAGTGTGGTGCTAGTGAGGGCAGCTGGCACTGTTGGAGTTCAGTGACTATCGGGTCATAAGAACAATAAGGAAACAAAGGAGGACACCTGAAAACTGGAGAAAGGGAATCATAATGCCAGTTTTTAAGAACCATTGTTGGAAACAGTGTCAAAATCATAGGAGAGTTACTTTGAGACATCATGCTGCCAAGGTACTTGAGAAGATACTGGAAAAGAGAGTGCAGAAAATAGCAGGAGGAGGACAGAGAGAAATAATATGGGCTTAGACAACAAAGCCTGGTAGGGGATCTAATTCTTAGTGTAAGGCAGCTACACGAGTGAGGTTGCAAATACGAAGGGCGTTTGAAAAGTCTGTGCAAAGTCTCAGAGATGGCACCACCGGTGCGTATTGAGGTCATGGTTAGTTAGTAGCATCTTTGGAAAGAACACACACCAAGTTTCAGCCACATTGGTCTATTTCTTTGTGTTTGGTATTCGTGTGAATCAAGGAAGTCGATTGATTGTCAAAAAATGGACGAAAAAGAATTTCGTGTGGTGATTAAACATTACTTTATGAAAGGCAAAACACCTCAGGAGACTAAAGACAAGCTTGATAAGCATTACAGTGGCTCTGCACCTTCGATTAAAACAGTTTATAAGTGGTTTCCAAATTTTTGGAGTGGCCATATGGGAACAAGTGTTGCTGAATGTTCTGGTCGACCTGTGGAGGTTACGACTCCAGAAATCATTGATAAAATCCATGATATGGTGATGGGTGACCAAAGAGTGAAGATGCGTGAGATTGCTAGTGCTGTGGGCATCTCAAATGAACAGGTACATAATATTTTGCATAAATATTTGGCCATGAGAAAGCTATCCGCAAGATGGGTTCCGCGATTGCTCACGCTTGACCAAAAACGGAATCATGTGAAGTGTTGCAAGGACTGTTCTCAGCTGTTCAGGAAGAATCCGCAGGACCAAGGGAGATTCTGCACCAAAAAAGGCGAAGACCATTCCTTCAGCCAGAAAGGTTATGGCAGCTGTCTTTTGGGATTCGCAAGGGGTAATCATAATTGACTACCTGGAAAAGGGTAAAACTATCACAGGTGCATATTATTTATCGTTATTGGACCGTTAAAAAATTAACTGCAAGAAAAACGCCAGCGACTGGACCACAAAAAAGTCCTTTTCCATCACGAAAATGCACCAGCACACAACTCAGCAGTTGTGGTCGCAAAATTAATGGAAATAGGATTCCAACTCACTTCTCATCCCCCCTATTCTCCAGACTTGGCTCCCTCGGACTACTATTTGTTCCCCAATTTGAAGAAACGGCCGGCGGGCAAAGATTTTATTCAAACGAGTAGGTGATTGCAGCAACTAATAGCTATTTTACAGACTTAAACAATTCGTATTATTGGAAGGGATCAACAAATTAGAACAGTGTTGGACAAAGTGTATAAGTTTAAAAGGAGACTATGTCGAAAAATAAAAAAGGTTTACCCCAAACATGTAAGTAGTTTTTATTTTTGCACGGGCTTTTCCAATGCACCCCATATGGCGAGTGTTTAGCAATGGTGTTCTTGTTGATTGAGATGCGTATGATACTGTGAAATGAAGCAAGATCTGGGAAAACTTTAAGGAGAAGGAAATTTGAAGGCTGACTACGAGAAGAGTACGGGGAATGTATCAAGGCAGTGAGAGTGGCATAAAAGTAGGAGAGAAGACAGACTATTTAGAGCAAAGAAGCGGGCTGAAGCAAGGGAGAGCACTATCCCCGCAACTTTTTATCTGTGTTATGAGTGAGATAATGATTGTAGTGGCAGAGGGAATAAGGGATTAAAATTTGAATGTGATGGTATTTGCAGATGACATAATAGTGTGAGGAAATACATAAGGAGAGGTAGATGAAACACTTAATATGTGAGAGGAAGTGGTCGGGTAGTATGGATTGGTATTTAATGTGAAGAAGTGTGATGTAGTCATGACAATGAGGAACAAGATGAGAGTAGCAATGGATGTATGTATTAGACAGCAAGTTCTAAAGAGAGCAGAAAGTTTCAAGTACCTGGGGAGTGAAACAGAACACAGAGGGAGAACCATAAGGAGATTAGTGAAAGGAGAAGGCAACCACACTGACTTCTGCAAAGATGTGCCACCAAAAAGCAAGCAAATGTTATACAAGGCAAATTACATTCCAACATTAATGTATGCATCAGAAACATATGTAATGAAGAAGAGGTAGGTAAGGAGGACTCAGACTTGAGGGAGAAAATTTCAAGGAATCAGGATATGAACAACTAGAATGGATAGAGTAAGAAATGAGATGGTGAGAAAAATAGTGAGAGAGAGGCCCATGCAAGACACCAAAGAAAAAAAGCAAGATTAAAATAGTATGTGCATGTTAAAAGCATAGGATTTGTCAGGATACCAAGACAAGCTTGCGAGGAGGCAGGAGGCCCACAGTACAGATGGACTGTTGGAGTGAATGAATCTGTGAAGAAGAGAGGAGAAGACTGGAACAGATCGGAGAGAGACATGTAGGAAGATCACAGGAAAAGATGGGGATCCATATGTTCCAAGCACACCCTGCCAAGGGTTGGGAACTGGAGGAGGAAGAGGAGGAGGAGGAGGAGGAGATGATTTTTTTTTTTAAATGTAGGTGACAGGATTCTCATAGGGTTCTTGTCTTTTATGAAGTTTAAATTACTGGAAAAATGAACAAGGCTTCAATCAGGAGCTGCACAATCATTATAGATTTGTTTGGTAAGCACAGGAGTGGTATGATTACACTGAAATACAATGCAAAATATATTAAGAATGAACCAACTACTTGCCCAAGGATCACAATGCCAGGAGTACAATTTGTAGAATTGTAGCAAAATGTAGTGATTCATGAATTTTGATGGAAATTCTAAAACCACTCAGCCTTCTACCATCTCCAACACACAATATTTTAGATGTTAGTGTGGGATGATAGAATCCTACCTACTGAGCGTCACATGTTTTTGTGTGCAGGTTTGAAATTCAGTCACGAGAAGAATGTAGACATGGCAGTCTAATGGCAGCGACAAGTACTTGTCTGGCGATCCGTGGAAGGAGGGAGGGAGGGAGGGAGGGAGAGAGATAGAGATTTCCAATACCAGAAAAAGTCTAAACCTCAAAGATAATGCAATTTTTTGATCTATTAACATTCTCGTCGCTGTCTGTAGAAACTACAGCTGTGTCATCACTTCCTCAACAGTTGGCACTCAGAGAATCCTTGAACATGACAGTCCTCATTGTTATTTCATGATACAGGGCATTATTTCTGAGCAGTGACAGCTTGAAGTAAATCATTTGCTCTTTTAATACTTCAGAGAGCCATTACGTGAATGTTCCTGCTTATACCAAGTGCTCCAGGACTTGAAAAACTAATTACAGGCAGTATGGTAGCTTCAGAAGCACTGATATCGAGTTTGAAACATGCTTTAGTCAGCCAAGTCACAGCTCATGTCACATGATCTCATCATCCAATGACAGCAAATATTCAGAGCATGTAGTAAGCCAAAAGCAACATCATTCCAAAAGGAAAAATTGAAAAAAAGAAGCTTTTCTTAATGAATTGTTAACTATCTGTATCTCCTTGGAAAAATCCAATTACATCAATATATTACATCTTTGTATCTGGAATTTTAAACAAGTTGCTGGACTGACACTGTGTAGTCTGACAGTTATGGAGTAACCTGCAATATGTTAGTTGATTTCTGTCTCACGGTGAAGGAAAAAACATCCCAGGTTTTTCATGGATATCCTGGTTAAAAATACACTTTCTTCTGGGTGAAAATACACTTTTTCCCCAGCGAAAGAACATTTTTTCCATGTAAAGTGATAATATATTTTCCCTTGGAGCTATAAAACTTAGCAATCCTTTGAACGGTGAAGGTTCTGTACACCAGCATAGAACTTCCTGGAACATTAGGAAATGAAACCCAGCAAAAACAATGGATTTTGGAAAGATCTTTTATGCCTGGCAACCTTTACACTGCATATTTTCATATTACAGAAAGTTAAACACAAATTCCACCAAATGCAGCTTGGCAGCTTCAGAAGCACTGAAATCGAGTTTGCAACGTGCTTTAGTCAGCCAAGTCACAGCTCATGTCGCATGATCTCATCAGCCAATGACAGCAAATATTCAGAGCATGTAGTAAGCCAAAAGCAACATCATTGTTAGGTAGCACAATCACACACATAGGAAAAGTTAATGGTTAAACTACTATACACACAGCATAACTAAGCTTTCACATATAATATTGGTCAGCAAAAATGTTTTGCTGTTTTTTTCTGAAGGTGTGGTTACGCAGGATCTAAGAGCACAGCTTAAAGTTCTGCAGCTGAATATTTCATACAAGTACGATTACGAATTTCACGGCTGTGCACTGAATATTTCATGGATCATCTAGTTGGGACTTCAATTTTTGCATACAAAAGCCAATTAAGTGTGAAACTACTCAAGAACTCATTTCGTACTTTTTTGAAGTATAGTTATACTTTTTTCCATTGTTACTGTATAATTTGTAATCTGTGAAAGAAGTAAAATAAATATGAAAAACTAACATTGAAATTTGTGAACCTTTAAGATATCGAAACACATGTGTGCCAGTAAAATTTTAAATACTGGCATAAATGGCTGGTCTTCTGGGCTCGAAAGTTTTCCAAATGCCTCAGTGTTAAGTTCTGAAAGAGTCTAATGCTCGGTGACTTAAGAAATTCATCACACACTGTCTCACATAACGTAATTCATCTCAACCATCATTCACAATATTTCCCCTCAACCTGTTAGAAATGTAAAGTTATGTCGTCACACTCAACAAGACGACGTCCTTGAGAAAGACGCATCGAAAGCAGTTTGTTGTCACAATACTTTTGTGTGCACTGTGCTTTGTTGTTGTAACTGGCACACTTACTTTGCAACTAAAGTTGTATTTTGGTGTTATTCTCTCATTTATGTTTTAGTGCTGCATTATAATTCTTTAGCAGTGAGGTAAAGTAAAATTATTCATTAGAGTTCTTACCAGCCAAAATTACAAAAATCTAACTGAAAACTAAAATGATGAAAAACTCTAAGAACTCTAAAAACTTTCTAGGTTTTTCCCATATTTCTCCCAGATGAAAAAATTCCCAGGCTTCCCACTTGTCCCAGGGGATGTACACCCTGTGCCTGTACATAATGGTGAAATGAGTAGGTAGTTAGCATGAACTGCTGGACTGTATTTTGTTTGGAATAAGTCTCTTAAATGTTTATTTTGCAATGGGAGTTCAATCTGCGATTCGAAGAAAATAAGTCTACTGATGATAAAGCACATGTAAGCAATGTCCAAATTATTTTGTTAACCATAATCATATTCACTAGAAAGAGCAGTTTTAATTACAGTGACCTACACTATTCTATGAGCAATAAGTTCATCAATGAGCAGCAAGAAAGAGGTATTGAGCATTTATTCATTTTTGCATAATTATTAACTGTACACTTAGCAATGAAAGATAAATAAGAGCAAGTGTTTGGAACTATATTTTATCTATTTTTTATTCAATTATAAACAGGAGTGTGTCTCACTGCTCTTTCATTGCTAAATTGTGCTTCCGTAGTTGTTTTGATTGCAAAAGTTTGTCTTAAAAAGGGGGACAGTTTGACTGATGAAGAAATTCTGAGGCTGCTTGAAGAATCTGTAATAGAAATTGATAACAATGGCTTTGAAATCGATGTCAGTATTTCTGAAACAGACAGTAAATATAATTATCAGTCAGTGTGAATAGGGATCACAATTACATTCACGACAGCTTTACTGACTCACATCTCCAATTTTCCTGGTAACAATGAGTATTCTGAAAATGGAAATGAGCTATCAGATGAATTAGAAGAGTGTGAAGCTCCCATACAATGAGGCAGAACCCAACAATGGCATTAAATTATGATGTTTGAACCTAGTTACGTGTCTTTGAAGGTGTAAGTAAATTTACATGTTGAAAGAAATGAATTTGATTGTTGGAGCCTTTTTATTGATGACTGATAAAAAACACAAAACTGGAGAAAACATCTATGCAAGATCAACTATTTCTAAATTGCATAGGCAATATAAAACAACTCCCACATCACTTTAGGTCAGCTGGTCTGCTGTGAAGCTACACAAGATGTTTCAGTTTTTTGCTATAATTATTCTCATGTGTCTTATGCACAAAAGAAATATCAGTACTATTGGAGCAAAGAGCTAATACTAGAGTCATCTTTCCCTACACAAATCATGACCAGATATTGGTTTCATGTCAATTTACTTTATGTTTCATGTGAATAATAATGATAATTATGTACACTGGGGGGCAACCAAACCACACTCCTTTGCACAAAATTGGCATTTTTATGATAACTTTTATTGAAAAGCAAGAGTAGTTTTTATTCTGATGAGAATCTGACAGTTGATGAAGGTTTATGTCCTTTTAAAGGACAAATTTGATTTAAAGAGGGGAGAGCAGGGGGGTGGAGGGCGAGAGGAGAGGAGAGGAGGGATGGGGAGAGTGAGTGGGGAGGGGGGGGGGGGGGGAAGTAAAAAGACTGGGTGTGTTGGTGGAATAGAAGGCTATGTAGTGCTGGAATGGGAACATGGATGGCACTAGATGCATAAGGACAATAACTAATGAAGGTTGAGGTCAGGAGGGTTATATTTGATACATATGATATATTGCAGAGTGTTCCCACCTGCCCAAGTCAGAAAAACTGGTGTTGTTGGGAAGGATTCAGATGGCACAGACTGTGAAGCAATCACTGAAATGAAGAATGTCATGATGGGCAGCATGCTCAGCAACGGGGTGACCCAGATGTTTCTTACTCCCACCACCTGGTTGCCTCTCCCATCATGCGCAGCTGCTCGCAGTCTAGCTTCAGCTGCCAGAGACTATGGTTGCGAGTGTGTGTGTGTGTGTGTGTGTGTGTGTGTGTGTGTGTGTGTGTTTTGTGTATATTTTGACAAAGGTCTTGTTGACCAAAAGATCACTTTCTGACAGCCTTTTTGTTGTGCCTATCTGTGACTCAGCATCTCTGCTACATGGTGAGTAGCAACTATTCTTTTTGTAATACTGTTACATATCATCCTGGAATGTCCACTGTTTAAGAAATATACTTCAAGATACTGCATTTTCTGTTTTGAGAGGCATATGGATTACTAGAACATATGTGATAATAGACACCAGCCACTGGTATGTCTGCCTGACTGTTTCAAGCTGTATCACACAAAGACGAATTCTGCTCAGTGGAAACAGTTATTCAATGAAATAGTTTTGTACATTTATCTTGTAATAAAAATGTAAGTTTTGCGTTTACAAACTTTTTTCAACCTTCAAAATTTCTAACTTTGAAAATATAACTATTCTAGAAATATGTGGTGAATTTCAAAACACATTGAACAAATTTAAAGGTAAAGGATGATGGTATGTATTTCAATGAAAAAGTTTTGCTTTGCTCCTTCATCTTATAAGTTCGAGCCATACAAAGAATTGGAAAAGTGTACAACTTCTGGGGGACTACAGCAGTCACTGTGGCCCAATGGAATGTGTTAAGTGTTGCTTAGCACCAATTGTCAATCATCTGAAGATGACTGCTTACCTTTCCTCATTTTTATCTCTTTACGGATAATTTCGAAAGACACCTAAACACAGAATGTAGGAAGATGATCATCATCCTACCTGTCAGACAAATATCTGTTCATGTCCCATGATTTCCAATGCAGTCATTAGTTTTGATTAAATGTATTGTGAGAATGCTTTCACACTCGTGGTTCTGTCCGGGTTGAATGTTTTTCTTTGTTGACAGACATTACTATATTTACTATGATGCCCCATTTTTCAAAATAATCTATATTTAGGTCCAGTAGAAATCACTAGTCAGAAATATGTAAGACATATATGCAAAAACATATCACAACATTAAATTTGAAATACTTACCAATGTAACCTTTTAAAAGTTCTGGGAGGCTGAAGTCTTCACTACTTTTATGAAAACCCACCCAGTCCATATCATTTGCTGTAAAATTTGATTCTTCTCCTGGAGGTACTGTGCCATTTCTTGGTGTTGTATCCTGTATAAAATAAAGTGCACATACATGTATATAAATGTTCAATTAGTAATTATACAAGGTTACTTTGTTTTCTTCATCACATGCACTCACAGCACAAAAGTAGAAGGAACATCTGTTGTTTGGCTCCAACACTATCACCTAATTCTCTTTCACTGTACTACACCATTTGCCAATTTCCAAAGACTTCTATTTTAAAAACTGAACACGTTGCACATACACTATATGATCAAAAGTGTCTGGACAGCATCATTTAATGCAGAATTGACCACCAGATGTCAAGTGAGGCAGGCCTGTCAGTATAAAAGGAAGTGGAAACTATTGTGTTGTCAATAGAGAAGCAGATACAACAGAATGGGTTGGTCAGGAGAGCTTGGTGGCTTCCATGCCACTTGACTAACAGATCCACCAGGGACATTTCAGCCCTTCTAAAGCTGCCCGAGTTGACTGTTGGTGATGTGATTGTTAAGGGGAAACATGCAAGAAAAACCACAGTTAAGCCAAGACAGGCAGACCACACGTACTGACAGACAGGGATCACGGTGTTGCAGAAAGTGGTTGTAGAAAGTCGCACGAAATCAGTGGAAATAATCACTCTACAGTTCCAAATACTACCAGCAGGCCAGCTAAAACAATGACTGAGTGTAAGAAGTTGAAAAGCATGGAGTACAATGGTTGAGCAGCTCGTCATAAGACACACATTTGTAAAGTCAATGATATGCATTGTTCAATGTTCTGTAAAGAGTGATGCCACTCAATAGTGGATGACTGGAAGCAAATGATTTGGAGTGATAATTCATGCTATACTTTGTGGCAGCCAGATGGATGAGTTTAGATATGACAAATGCCTGGAGAATGTTACCTGTCATCATGCATAGAGCAATAGTAGAGTATAGAGGAGGCTGTAGTATGCTTTGGGGGTGTTTTTCATGGTTAGGGTGTGGTCTCCTTACTGAGCTTAAAAATGTTTAATATGGAAGGATATGAAAACATTTTACAGACTTGTGTACTACTTACAGTAGAAGAATAGTTCAGAGATGACTGACTGTATCAGCAAAAGAATGCAGTACCTGTGAGACAATGGTTTGTGGACAACAACATTCCTGAAATGGACTGACCTGAACCCAATCTTATGTCTTTGAAATGAGTTAAAATGCCAACTTCACTCCTGACCCCAGCATCCAACATCACTCTCTTTCCTGGCTATGGCTCTTGGGGAAAAATGGGACACCATTTCTCCACAGACATTCTGACATCTCAATGGAAATGTCCCTGGCATAGTTCAAGTCGCCATAAAGGTGAAAGTTTGACACATTGCATACTAATGTTGACTATTAGGTGTCTGGACACTCTGGAGCAGCTAGTGTATGTGGTAGGTATACTAACTAGAAGTGAGAGAAGAGCAAGTAATTAAGAGTAAATGAAGATTCTTACCGTGCAATTTACATCATTCAGATCATGCTCTATGTATTCTATTTGATATATCATTTTTGCTAGTATCAGGCAAGATACACCAACAGAACATATGTGAGCCACTATAGTCTGAAATTTTGTCCCAAATGATAAACTGATGACTGCTAATAGTACCAGGATGAAGTGTAAAGCACAGACCTGCAAAAGATACAAACAAAGTCAATTTTTTACTAGACTAAGCAGTGAAACTGACAAGTGTATGTTGAAACATTAGTCATATTAACTGATTAAGATGAAACAAGAGTCACAGATACTAAATGAATATAAAGTATTTTACTTCATCAACAAGCTATTATGTGTCAAAGTAATGTTCCCTTAAAACGCTTTTCAAATTACACAAAATCATATCTGATTAGAAGTATTTTAATATGTTGTGTATGCTGAAAGGCATGAAAGGGAAGCAGTAGTTGAGAATGGAGTGAGACAGGGCTGTAGCCAATGTTATTCAATCTGTACACTAAGAAAGCAGCAATGGACACAGAAGAAAAGTTTGGAACAGGAATTAAAGTTCATGGAGAAGAAATAAAAACTTCAAGGTTTGCCGATGACATTGTAATTGTCTCTGGGACAGCAAAGGACTTGGAAGATCAGTTGAACAGAATGGACAGTGTCTCAAAAAGAGGATATAAAATGAACACCAACAAAAGAAAAATGAGCATCATGGAATGAAGTCTAATTAAATCAGGCAATGCTGAGGGAATTAAATTACAAAATAAGATAGATAAAGCAGTAGTTGAATTTTGCTATTTGGACAGCAAAAGGAAGTATCTACTGGAAGTATTTGTATGGAGTGTAGCCATGTATGGAAGTGAAACATGAACAATAAACAGTTTAGACAAAAAGAGAATAGAAGCTTTTGAAATGTGATGCTACAGAAGAATGCTGAGGATTAGACGGATTTATCACGTAACCAATACTGAACTTTGAGAGCAAAGGAATTTGTGGCACAACCTGATGGGGGGTAAAAATCGTAGAGAGAGAGGTAAAGATATGAATAAAGAAAGCAGATTCAGAAGGATGTAGATTTCAGTAGTTACTCGGAGATGAAGAGGCTTGCACAGGATAGATAAGCGTAGAGAGCTGCATCAAACCCCTCTTCCGACTGAAGACCGCAACAACAACAATATGCTGACACAGTGACAAAACCAGTATAACAGTTACATTTCTTGCATCTTACATACCAATGTAACATTGGCAATAGTTGTGCCCAAACTTACTATGGCTGCACTAAACTC
The DNA here is from genome assembly GCF_021461395.2 of Schistocerca americana. Taxonomy (NCBI): domain Eukaryota; kingdom Metazoa; phylum Arthropoda; class Insecta; order Orthoptera; family Acrididae; genus Schistocerca; species Schistocerca americana. Next base: position 132,275,104 of record NC_060123.1, on the reverse strand, counting down.
TTATTAAGGATGTCATCATATGTTGCTTGCAGAGTAACCATGGGGCCCATGGAATGCAATGCTATGGCTGCCCAAATCATATCTGAACCCCGACCTTGTTTAACTCTTGGAACACACTCTCGGCCAGATGTTGGAAACACTGTGCACCAAGAATAATCGGACCAAATTACTTTCTTCCATTGCTCCATAGTTCTGGTTTCATGGCTTCCACATACATTTTCCTGTTATGGAAATTTGCATCACTGATGGGAGGTTACGGAATTCCAGTTAATTTTGCAACTCTCCGCTTATGGAACTCCCTTTGTATGTTTTGGAGCTGACATGGTTTGCAAGTGAGACACTCAGTTCTATATGGACTTCTGAAGTTGTCATTCTCTTTTTTTCATCACAATAATTTTAAATGACCGTCTTTCATGATCACTCAACACACACTTCCATCTGGATTGTGACTTTGCTGACGATGTTTTTCCCACTTGCTCTGTATTTGGTATAAATCTTCAACATGGCTACAAGATAGTACCTTATAACTGCAGTAACTGCAAAAATTCCAAAAGGAACCTACAGTATACATGTCACATCAAAAAGCAACCCAGTTTTGAACTGTTCTGCACACCCATTTCCACCAACTACCAGCCAATTTGGTCTGTCTACAGATCTGTCTTCAGTGACTACTGCAATAGAGTAGTGTCAAATAATCACAAACAAACTCTGGTCTTACGGAAAGTCTGTCAGTGGCACCAAAGTTAGTTTCCAGCCACTTACGCATGAGACGCGAGCTGAAATTTAGAGCAGTACAGTGAAAACTAAAATCCGTAACTCTAGTATCAAATATTCCCCTAAAAAGGAAAACCCTGAGGACTGCCTAAATTTAACCCTCATATCACTGAAAAGATGAGTGAAATATGAGACAGTGTCGGTGGTGTTCAGAAACAGCTGAAATTGTTAAAATTAAACAGAGCTCCAGGGCCTGATGGAATCCTTGACAGACTCTATACTGAATTTGCAGCTGAGGTAGCCCCTATTTTAACTATAATCTATTGTAGATGCTTCAACAAAAAATCAAGCACAGTTCTCGGAAAAAAGCACAGGTGACACCCATCTAAAAGACAGGTAGTGGAAGCGATCCACAAAGCTACTGTCCAATGTCCCTGACATCAATTTGTTGTAGAATCTTAGAACATATTCTGAGCTGAAACATATAAGGTATCTTGAACAGAATTACCTCCTTCATGCCAAGTAACATGGATTCCAAAAACTGATCATGTGAAACCCAACCTGCACTTTTCTCACATGACATACTGAAAACTTTGGATGAAGGCAGTCAAGTAGATACAGTACTTCTTGATTTCCAAACAGCATTTGACTCTGTACCATGTCTATGCTTATCATGAAAAGTATGATCACATGGTGTATCAAGTGAAATTTGTGACTGCATTGAGGACTTTCTTGGCAGAAAGGATGTAGCAATGTTACCTTGGATGGAGAGTCATCATCAGATGTAGAAATAACTTCAGGTGTGCCACAGGGAAGTGTGTTGGAACCCTCACTGTTCATGCTGGATATTAACGACCTTGCGAACAATATTGATAGCAATCAAACTTTTTGCAGACAATGCAGTACACTATAATGAAGTACTGAGTGAAAGAAGCTGCAAAAATATTCAGTCAGATCTTCATAAGATTTCAAAGTGATGGAAAGACTGGCAACGCACTTTAGATGTTCAGGTTTGTAAAACTGTGCACTTCACAAAATGAAAAAAAAAAAAAAAAAAAGTTACAACCTGTGACTGAAATATCAAACACTTACAAATACTGGTGTGTAACACTTTGTAGGGATATGAAATGGAATGATCAGATAGGCCCAGTCATGGGTAAAGCAGGTGGTAGATTTCAGTTTATTGGTAGAATACTGGGGAAAAGCAACTAGTCTAATAAGGAGGTTGCTTCCAACTCACTCATGTGGCCCATTTTAGAATATTGCTCAAGTGTGTGAGACCCATATCAAATAGAATTCACAGGGGATATTGAACATACACAGAGAAGGGCAGCACAAATGATCACAGATTTGCTTGACCCACGGGAGAGTGTCACAAGGAGGATGATAATAAGGAACCGAACTGGCTGACTCTTGAAGATAGGCATAAACTATCCTGAGAAAACCTACTTACAAAATTTCAATAAACTTCCTTTAAATGATGGCTCTAGGAAATTACTACAATCCCGTACACATTATGAGGCCAAGATTAGATCAATTACAGAGTGCACAGAGACATTCTAATAATAATTCTTTCCATGCTCTATACATGAATGGAATGAAACACACACTAATAACTGGAACAATACTATGTATCTCTGCTGTGAACTTAGCAGTGGCTTCCAGAGAATAGATACAGATGTACAGATACCTTGTTGCATGTGACACTGGATGCTGGTATCTACTCTTCTTCAGCGTGCAAAACAATTACATTCTATGGTGATGTCATTTTATTTATGCCTGCAGTGACACTTAAAAATTTAAAAATTCTTGACAACACACATGGTATCTCAGCCCCTCTCTACAACCATGTGGAGGGAAACCACTTCACCTTCCCCTCCACGTTTTACCTTACTGTAGTCTCTCTCTCTCTCTCTCTCTCTCTCTCTCTCTCTCTCTCTCTCTCTCTCTGTGTGTGTGTGTGTGTGTGTGTGTGTGTGTGTGTGTGTGTGTGTGTGTGTGTGTGTGTGTGTTTTCCCCCTCCCCTTTTTCTTTATGTCATTATAGTCTGTATGAACTTCCAGATCTTACAGACCAGTATGGTATTGTTTCGATCAGCTCTTTGAATGATCTGCCAAAACAAGTGTATTTGGAAGTACAAATAGTAGTAGCAATGACAGCATAAAAGCTACCAGTATGGTATATTTTCAGTTTTGTCATGCAGTAAAAGAGATTATTGATATGCTAATGAAGAGTTCGATAAAGGCACATCATAGATTGAGGCTAATGTCAATTTCTGACATGGAATACTGGCAGATGACACCTAAATCTGCTGATCTCCAGGTTTAAAGTAGTTAACCTCATAAAGTTCAGATTTTGGTAGAGGGGCATAGAGTAACAGCCAACGACACCTTTTTTTCACATCCAACTACCATCTGTAGAGTAAATAATTTAATCAACCATGATATTCAGCGTTAACAAGAAAACACATTCAGTTAGATTTCGTGTTTAATGAGTGTAGGACATTAACTGCTGACTAAGTAGACATCATCATATGCTCTACATTTTGTCCTAATCATGTATCTAACGTATGATACACACCTGTCTCTAGGTAGCTCGCATTGTGTACTTAGACAGGTCTCCTCAGCATTAGCATTTACACAGTTTGCCACCTCTATTCTCACTGTTAGTGTCTGAAGTCATCATGATAGCGCTGAGTCTTGTTAGCATTACACCACTCAAGTGCAACCCAGTCTTGGCAGAACTACTGCCACTAGCTTCCATTCCCAGTCTCTACATTAAACTTGCAGACTAGACTTGAATCTAAACACTGAACTAATATATAATTTAATTCAGTTTTGTTTGATATAATTCCAGGATAGTTTTGTTTATGTGGATTTTTAATGTATGGTAATTTGGGGATGATGTTCATATGTATATATGGGAAAACCATGCCAAGATATAATAATTTTTTTTCTTTTCTTGTAACCAGTGGAGATTCATCCACAGAAAGCAGAACTATTGTGAGTATGTGGTTCTATTTTCAACAATTATAAGTCCAGCTGAGCTCAAATGTAGTCATAGTTCTCTTGAATTCAAACCATCTGCAACCACAGATGAAAACACAGAGGAATGAACAATGTAGTACTGAACAACTGAAAGCTAAAGGTGTATCGAATACATAATATAATATGTATATTTTCCTTTCTTACATTTTTATTCCCACCACAAATCATGGACATCCAGCATTTAAGGTTACAGAATTGTTAATGAACCATGGTAGTTGCCACAGTGAGGTGTCCTGTGTGCCTGAAAAACATTGATAGCCATACTGTAGGTGCAACCACGTTAGAGGAGTATCTATGAGGAGGCCAGACTAACATATGGGTCCTGAAGAGAGACAATTGCTGGTTCAATAGTTGCTGGAGCAACAAGTCTGAAAGGTTGATTGATGTGGTGTTTTAATGTTAACCATAATGGCCTCACTATGTCGATACAGTAAATGGCTGGAAACAAGCGGAAACCGTAACCAGTATATTTTCATGAGGATATGCTTTACTGTATAGCTTAATGAGGATTAAAATATTTTGGAGGTAAAACAGTCTCTCACTAGGACCTGCAAGCAGGGACTACTTAGGAGGTTGTCGTCATCAGAAAACATAAATTTGGCATTCTAAAGGTCAGATTGTGGGATCTTAGATCTCTTACACAAGTAGGTAGGTCAGATAACCTGAAAGCGAAATGAATGAGTTAAAGTTAGATGACATGGAAATAAGAGAAGTGCAATAGAAAGCAGAACAGGATTACTAGTTGTGTGAGTACAGTGTTAGCAAAACAAAATCCAATAGTGGTACACAGAGTAGGACTAGTAATAAATAAGGAAATAATAAAGAAGGTTGAAAGATTACAGATATCTATCTTCTCCATGACAGACTGCACCTACCCTAATGCATCTTTGCTCTGGTAAGGTAGTGTCCCTGATGGGGAAGCCACATTATATGGACAAGGGTGGTTTTGGCACTTGTATATCTTTAGGCAGGAGAGTGTGTCAGTCCAGATAGAACAGCCATGCCAGGTGGATCGCATATACACTCCTGGAAATGGAAAAAAGAACACATTGACACCGGTGTGTCAGACCCACCATACTTGCTCCGGACACTGCGAGAGGGCTGTACAAGCAATGATGACACGCACGGCACAGGGGACACACCAGGAACCGCGGTGTTGGCCGTCGAATGGCGCCAGCTGCGCAGCATTTGTGCACCGCCGCCGTCAGTGTCAGCCAGTTTGCCGTGGCATTCGGAGCTCCATCGCAGTCTTTAACACTGGTAGCATGCCGCGACAGCGTGGACGTGAACCGTATGTGCAGTTGACGGACTTTGAGCGAGGGCGTATAGTGGGCATGCGGGAGGCCGGGTGGACGTACCGCCGAATTGCTCAACACGTGGGGCGTGAGGTCTCCACAGTACATCGATGTTGTCGCCAGTGGTCGGCGGAAGGTGCACGTGCCCGTCGACCTGGGACTGGACCGCAGCGACGCACGGATGCACGCCAAGACCGTAGGATCCTACGCAGTGCCGTAGGGGACCGCACCGCCACTTCCCAGCAAATTAGGGACACTGTTGCTCCTGGGGTATCGGCGAGGACCATTCGCAACCGTCTCCATGAAGCTGGGCTACGGTCCCGCACACCGTTAGGCCGTCTTCCGCTCACGCCCCAACATCGTGCAGCCCGCCTCCAGTGGTGTCGCGACAGGCATGAATGGAGGGACGAATGGAGACGTGTCGTCTTCAGCGATGAGAGTCGCTTCTGCCTTGGTGCCAATGATGGTTGTATGCGTGTCTGGCGCCGTGCAGGTCAGCGCCACAATCAGGACTGCATACGACCGAGGCACACAGGGCCAACACCCGGCATCATGGTGTGGGGAGCGATCTCCTACACTGGCCGCACACCACTGGTGATCGTCGAGGGGACACTGAATAGTGCACGGTACATCCAAACCGTCATCGAACCCATCGTTCTACCATTCCTAGACCGGCAAGAGAACTTGCTGTTCCAACAGGACAATGCACGTCCGCATGTATCCCGTGCCACCCAACGTGCTCTAGAAGGTGTAAGTCAACTACCCTGGCCAGCAAGATCTCCGGATCTGTCCCCCATCGAGCATGTTTGGGACTGGATGAAGCGTCGTCTCACGCGGTCTGCACGTCCAGCACGAACGCTGGTCCAACTGAGGCGCCAGGTGGAAATGGCATGGCAAGCCGTTCCACAGGACTACATCCAGCATCTCTACGATCGTCTCCATGGGAGAATAGCAGCCTGCATTGCTGCGAAAGGTGGATATACACTGTACTAGTGCCGACATTGTGCATGCTCTGTTGCCTGTGTCTATGTGCCTGTGGTTCTGTCAGTGTGATCATGTGATGTATCTGACCCCAGGAATGTGTCAATAAAGTTTCTCCTTCCTGGGACAATGAATTCACGGTGTTCTTATTTCAATTTCCAGGAGTGTATGAGGGGCTTTTAATAGCAGAACTGAGGATATTTCATTACTCAGAATATGGCACTTAATCCACAGTGTCAACAAAGTACAGCATGGCGAACTTGAATCAAATGGTGTTCAGTAAATAACTGTGGCTGTATAACAAATGAGAATAAATATGTAAGAACATTTTACATTTGTCTAAAGTATAAGAAATCAAGAGTTTATTAAATCTGTCTTAACATCACCAAGTGATACGAGAGACATATAGGACATGTGTCAGTAGCCTCATGGTCAGGAATTTTCATAATCTGGCACATATATCTTGGGTGCATGTTGGCCTCTTGTGCTGTCAGATCCAACAAGTCCAATGCTTAGAATTTTGGACAGAAAAATTACTGCCAGTACTTTTAATTAAAGATGAGGAGCAGCCTACAATGTGAAGTGCTATGAACTGTGTAGTAAATGTATGATTATAGTCAGGACAGGCAAAAAGCTAAGACCTTCCATAGTAGTACAAGTGCATACCCCTACTAGCTATGCGGATGATGAGACTGAAAGACTGTATGATGAGACAAAGAACAACACTCAGTTCTGTAAGGGAGACAAAAATTTAATTGTGATAGGGGACTAGAATTTAATAACAGGAAGAGGAAGATTAGTAAAAAATAGTAGGAGGCATGGACTGTAGGTAAAGGAATGCAAGGGGAAGCAAACAAACAAAATTTTGAACAGATCATTCTTTAATCACTCCTAACAATTTCTTTGAGAGTCACGGAAGAAAGCTGTATATGTGAAAGAGAGCTGGAGACACCACAAGGTTTCAAATAGATTATATAATTGTGTGGCAGTGAGCTTCAAAACTGCAGAATATTTCTTGTAGCAGATTTGGACTCTGCCCATGCTTTATGGGTCATGATCTGCAGATTAAAACTGAAGAAGCTGCAGAAAGGTAGGGAATTAAGGAATGGAACCCAGACAAACTGAAAAAACTGAAATAGTCAAAGGTTGCTGATATTTTCAAAGAAAGTGTTAGGCAACGATTGAGTAAAACAGAGGACAGGAACACAGTAGATGATGAATTGGCACCTGTAAGCGATTAAATATTTAATGACAGAACAAAATCAAGTAACAAAATCCCTGGACAATGTGAAGATATTGACACTGTCTTCGATTACATTTTGACATGGGTCTTCCTTACAGCCTCACCACAAATGTACAGTACATTTGCAGTGGAAAGGAGGAGTGGTCAAAATATGTCAATAAGCTCAAGCTTACCAGAACCTTTATTCACAGACAAAATCGTATCCAGCTCATCCATAAACAGATCTCCAATGTCACCTGCTCTTCCAACTCGAATAAATCTGTTAACCCGCCACCAAACAGCACTCTTCTGATCACCCAGTAACGATGAAGGCATAAAACCCATCTTACGTCATGTTGCAGTGGTCTTAGAATATGCTAGATGTGATGCAATTCTATCTGCTACATGTAGATCATAGCTGTATTTAATAAATTTTTATTTAAATGGTTATTTTTGTCATGATAATATCGTACCAATGATTTGTAAATTACTTGTACTAAAATTCCCAAAGCTCTTTCCGTGGCATAGCTACCTGATGGCTTTGGAAGACACTGTGTGTGGTGTCATTAGTGCTTGAATGTTATTTATATTTTATTTCACTACCCAACAATTTCAGAGGATGTCATACGTGGCGCCATTGGTACTTCATGAACTTATATTTTATTTATATTTTATGAAGTTTAGTGCTGTACCTGTAAGAACTTGACAGAAATATATATTTATTAATTGTGCAATTTTATGATGTACCATTTACAAACCCTGTTATGCAGTGTTGTTGTCCGATGTTCTAAAATATGCCATGTGCCATCACCGGACTCTTAATGTTTCATATGTTTATTTGTGTATTCCACAAACAACTTGTCAAGAATGCATTTCATGTATGATTTTGCATACTTTGTTTGGTTATAATAAAATGTCCCAATCCTTGCATGCACGTCACCACTAGTGACCTCCTTGGTCATGTGGAAGCTGTGGGCAGCACTTAGACGCAGTTTTCACTCTTTTGGTGATGAGCACATGTAGAGGCCACATTCTGTTATTGCACTTATCGATTTCGTGGCCATTTTCCACTTGTACAATCTGTGTAATGCAATACTTACATTTATGGCATAGTACCCAGTTTGGAACACTATTAGTGTATTAGAGTCTAAGCTGCTAATGTAATGTCATTTTGTAAACCTTAATGATACACTGTAAATCTCCTGTATTTTATCCCTCAGGATGATCTGACACTGGACAAACAGTCCAAAATCAGTCATCGACAAACAAATGGTCTTCCTGTGTAACATAAAGCCATTTTCTTAACTGATACTGTACACAGGATGTTTAGCTTTTGAAAGTAAGAACTACTACACTTCAGTATTACATAAGCATAATGGAAAATAATAAAAGAATCAAAAATCTTTTAGATGTTATGAATGATATATCATTTTTCAAGAAAGTGGGGTGGAAAAGAATAATTTTATGAAAAATGCTTTTGAATATTTTAAAATTGCATTCATCTGTCCTTTTTTCCTCATGTGTTGAAATGAAAACATGAACTTTTGATTTCAAAACCATGAGATCAAATGTGTACTGTTGTTTTTAATCACACACCAGCGCTCAGTGAGTAAGACAGCTCTATCAAGCTGTACTTGGGTTTTTCTTTCCCAGTTTGAAATATATCATTTTCATACTAAATATCTACACAACTCATCCATACTTTATAGTAGCAAAAGAAAATGAATTAAAAATTAAAAACAAAATTGTTACATACATCATAGGCACCCAGTAGCATGATGGACAACAGCAATATCTTGAGTATATGCATCTCCAGGAACAGCCACATAAAGTCACTCACTTTTTCAATCAAATGCTTGCCTTTCATTCCCAGCTGCTGTAGCCTGTAAAAAGAAGTACCTGAAACAAGATGACAGCTGTCTAGTCTCTGTGCTTTAAATCAATGTTAAAAAAGGAGAAATGGCTTATCCTGAAATTTTATTAGCCACAACTGTTTAATCCATAGTAAAGGTCTGCTGGAAAGTGGTGTGTTGTTGTTGTTGTTGTTGTTGATGATGATGCCATTAATAACAAAGAAGGTGGAAAGAGTGGCATGGAACAGCTACCAGGAGGGACATGTGGCAATAGGAACTTCATACTGGTATGGAATATATGTAATTACATCTAGACTAAATCAAACAATGGAAAATTCAGGATGGAATAATGACAGCTCTCTGAATGGGCTTGATGCATTTTAAAAACTTAATACACATTAATACAACTTACCTCTGACATTTGCATCATCTGGCCTTGAACTTTCATCAGTATCTTCTTCACGAAGTGAAATATCTCTTCCTGAAGCATCTCCAGATCGGCTAGTTCGAGCTGAATTAAGTGTAGCTGCCCTACACAGAAATTTAATATTAAAAAAAATTGAAAACAACCCTTCAATGAAACACTTTGAAAACAAAAAGCAGCACTATTACCCATGAGTAGCTACAAAGCTTTTAATAGTTTAATGATTTAGGAACTTTATTAACATATTAGAAGCTTCTAGATGTGGTATATCTCATCTTCAAATAGTTAAAGTTCTGCTATTCTTTATCAGCAGTATTTATGCACAAAAATACTGATTGACAGTCGGGCCTAGGTATTCCAAGGAAATTGGCCTCTCACCCCCAGAGGCTTAGATTCCCAGTGACAAAAACCATAATTTTTACACAGTTGTTTAACAAATAAAATAACACTATTAAAAATTAATAAAAGCATTAAGGAGTTGCAACTATTTTTTGGTTGCAAAAATGACACCTATAAGATTTCATGTGAAAAGATTACCTCACACTAAGTGAAATGAATGCAACAAATAGAAGAAGTGGGAAGGGCGATCACAGTTTTATGTTCCACTAAGAGGACTAGTACATGAATAAGTGTCAAAAACTAATTTTTAATTTTTTCTCTTAAAAAATTCACTATAGTTTTCTGAACAAGAAAAAGTTAGCTTCGAGGAAATTTGACTGGAGGAAGTCCAAAAATTACAAGAATTTTTAAAATGGATGCACATATGGCGATGTCCACACATCATGCAGACACCTCTGCTGAAAGATCTTGGTTCTCGCTTGTTTATTTTCTATGAATTTTCTGTCTCTAATGTTGGATAACCTGTGAATGCATCATGATTGCTTCTGTTGTGTTTATACTGAGAGTTTAGTCATTGTTTAACAGTTAACACTGTAATTAGTTGCAGTACTACTGTGTGGGCATTTATAAAAAACTTCAGGAAATTTTGTGTTTTTAGTAGTAGCAGAAATCTTTTAAAATTTATCAGATTATATCTTTTGAGAAAGGCAGCATGGACTACATTCTTTCAGAATAGATCCACACATGAAACCCAGTTGTGCTGTCTCAAAAAATATAGGACGCACAATCCCACTTGCTGATATGGCACACCATACTCCTTCCCCCTCCCCCAAACATGAACATATTGGATGTTGACCAGTATCTGGTGTTCTGGGAGTTTGCATGTAATGTCAGATGGAACCAGGCTTCATCAGTTATGAAATACAGCAGGGCATCCAACATTAAACATGTTGACAAGACCAACGCAAAATGTTCACTTGTTGCAACAATTTACTTGTTTAGTTCTTTGGACTCTGAATCGTTTGTGTTCAACTATCCGTGATTACAGCAGGTGTACGAACGGACAGGGCTCGATTCTTTTTTGCACTTGCAACTGACTCTATAGTGCACCACATTGTCCAAAATCCAGTATACCACTGTTTGCTGGTTGGAAATATGAGGAAACATTTTTGCAAACAGTCCCATGTTTCCTTAAATGAACCCGTAGACACATACGCCTCCATTATTGGGATTCTTTCTTGAAGAGGCTACATCTTGCTGAGATATTTACTTCTTATGTTTTAACCAAGTCATAATGACTTTCATATGGACAATAAAAAACCATAGTCACAACAGCTTTGAAACAATAGATGACAACTGGCTGGTGACTATGAGCAGTCCAGTACTTGGGGCCACTTTTTCGTGTGTCAGCTTGTATTTCCCCATGAACTAAAAACTTGCTACTTCTTGCACTTTATTATTTGAGTAGACTATTTTTGTGAGGTTTTCTATGAGAACAGCATATTCTAAGTCTTGTCAAAACTCAATGGTAATCCATTTGCCTTTAACCAATTGTCAATATTTTCAAATATACATTAGCCCCATTTTCAGTATGAAGACTGGTAGTAAGTTCTATTCCTATGGCATCATCAGCAAAAAGAAAAACATCGACTCTTCCAATAAAGCAAAGTGGAATATCAGAAACAATAGAGGAACCAAAAAAGAGCCTACAGTTTACCACTTACAAGTGCTTCAATTTCCAAGTACCTGCTGCTATATGGTCAACAGGGACTGATGCGCTGTGTTTCCTGTCAGGTAGAGAAGTCAAAAACAACAAATTTGTTGTGTCTACTACCAACTGCACACTTTTACTTGGGTCCTGAGTAGAGACTGCTGGGAGTGTAAGCTTAGGACCAGCCCTTAGCGCATTGCCTGCTGAGACAAGCACCGCCTCCTCCACCCAGAGCATTCAGCTTATGTATTGCAGCTTATAAAAGAAATGAACGTGTCATGGATTACTGTATCGCAAAAGTGACAAAACGAATGTGTCACGGATTACTGTATCGCAAAAGTGACAAAACGAATGTGTCACAGATTACTGTATCGCAAAAGTGGCACAAAAGTTGATGGCAAGTCACTAGATGGACCAGGTGCAGCCGCTTCGCTCAACTTTGTAAATAATTTTAACAATCTCTACGGTCAGATCAACATTACATTCAGAGGGGCTACTTACACTTATGGCCCACAGTACTATCGTGTAACTAAGGTTGGCAACAAGCCTAAATGTTCTGTAGTGACATGAAATCAGCCGATTTCCACTAATCTCAGAGAGGCCAAGTAAAAGTGTGTGACTTATACTTCAGAAAGTTTTGACTTTTGCATGAGGACATCATGATTCACACAATATAAAGCCTTAACCAACTCTCAAAATAATTCCAGTGGTAATCATTTCTGATTTATTGATTCCAGTATATTGTCTGTTAAGATAAAAGTAGGTTGTTCAGTAGACAGTTTTTTTTTTTTTTTTTTTTTTTTTTTTTTTACTGAGAACATTTATCAGTGCTGGTTGTGAACTCAAATGTACACAATGACCTTGGTTTGAAAGTACTGGTGACAATATGAAGGTGATTGTGATTCTTTACTTATGTTGCATCTCTTTTTTTGTGAAGAGGCTTGACAACAGCACATTTAAGTATGTCTGGGAAAATATTACTATGAAAGATTAATTGAGTAAGTAACTTTGTATTCATCGGAACAACATTTTATTATAATACTACTGACGCCTTCATTATCACAAGAAAATTTATTTTAGAATGCTTTTTCATAAAATCGATACACTATCTAATAACAATGTGTTTAAAATGAAATTATCTTCTAATGACGAAAAATGTTATCAAAAAGTCTACAATTTTGTGGTTACCTTTGGTGAGCCGATTATTAATTCTTTGAGAAATTTCTTCATCAAATTAATTCCAGTCTATTCTGGTGTGGTAGTACAGCAAACTTCTATTGTAGTTACATGTATTATGAGAAGGATAAATGTTACTCACCAAGGTACTGAGATACAGACAGGCACACCAAAAATACTCTCAGGAAATAAGCTTTTGGTGAACAAGACCTTCATCAGAAATGAACATAAACACAATCACTCACACAAACACAGCTCGCACACACATGACCACAGTCTCTGTCTGCTGAGGCCAGACTGTGATCAGCAGCGCTTGATGGGAAAAGCAACCAGGTGGTGGGGGTAAGGAGGAAGCTGGAATGGGGAAGGAGAGTGATAGCAGGGTAGTGTTGGGGGACCGTAATGTGCTGATTGTGGGAGCATTCAGGGATGAGGTGGAGAGAGGGTAGGGCAGCAAGGTGCAGTTGGGTGGCTAGACAGAGTTTGGAAGGGGGGCGGGGGGGGGGGGGGGAGGAATAGGAGAAAAGGATGGAAGTAAAAAGACCGTGGGTGTGTTGGTGGAAAAGAGGGCTGCGTAGTGCTGGAATCAGAACAGGGAAGGGGCTATATGGGTAAGGAAACTAACTAACAAAGGTTGAGGCTGGGAGGGTTATGGGAACATATATATTGCAGGGCGAGTTCCCACCTGCGCATTCAGGAAAGCTGATGTTGATGGGAGGTATCCAGATGGCACAGGCTGTGAACCAGTCATTGAAACAAAGAACGTCATGTTGGGCATTGTGCTCAGCAGTAGGGTGGTTCAGATATTTCTTGGCTACACGCAGACAGACATCTTGTTGGTTGTCATGCCCACATAGAATGCAGCACAGTGGTTGCAGCTTAACTTGTAATCACGTGACAGGATTCACTGCTCTTGATGGGTTAGGAGATGTCCACCCCCAATCTACATCACAAAGATGTCATCAATGAATTTGAACTGGCTTAGGGGTTTGGGATTCTGTGTGTGCTGGAAGGATCCCTCTAAATGGCCCATGAATAGGTTGGCATAGAATAGTACCATGCAGGTGCCCATAGTTGTACCTCAAATCTGAAGACATGGCACCATCCTATATGAACCCATTCATGGGCCATCTAGAGGAATCCTTCCTACACTCCCAGAATCCCAAACCTCCTACCTGGTTCAGATTCACTGACCACATCTTCTGATGTATACTGAGGGTGAGGACACCCTACCCACATTCCTCTAGAAACTCAACACCTTCTCCCCCATTTGCTACCGTCTGGCTGCAGAGGAGCATTCCCCCTCATGACTCAGTACCACCAGGGCTGAGACAACTGAATCATATTCTTCACCAGGATTTCAACCACCTCTCAACATCCCCTGAAGTGAAGAATGTGCTACCCACTATCCTTCCAGCCCTGCCCACAATGGCATTCTGCCACCCACTGAACCTACACAATATCGTCATCCATCCCTACACTGTCCTTGCTCCCGACCTCTTGCCTCATGGTTAATATCCCCATAATAGACCTACATGCAAGACCTGCCCCATACATCCTCCCATCACCACCTACTACAGTCCAGTCACAAGCATCACCTATCCCATTAAAGGCAGGACTATCTATGAAACCAGTCATGTGATCTACAAGCTAAGTTGCAAACACTGTGCTGCATTCTATGTGGGCATGACAACCAAAAAGCTCTCTGTCTGCATGAAAGGCCACCGACAAACTGCGACCCTGGGAAATCTGGACCACCCTTTGCTGAGCACGCTGCTCAACACAATGTTCTTCATTTCAATTATTGCTTCACAGTTGGTGTCATCTGTGCTTTTATGAACAGCACAGGTGGGAACTCTCCCTGCAATGTATCCTACATTCCCATAACCTCCTGGCCTCAACCTTCATTAGTCATTTTCCTTACCCACCTAGCCCCTTCCCTGCTCCCATTCCACCAACGCACCCACGGACCTTTTATTTTCTCCTTTTCTGCTACCTCCCACTTTCCTCTGCCCTCCGTCCAACATCCCAATCGCACCTTACTGCTCTACCCTCTCTCCACCTCATCCCTGTATGCTCCTAAAAGCAGCAATTTACCATCCCCAACCCCTACCCTGCCATCCTTCCCCCTCCCCTCCCCAGCATCTTCTTCACACCCACCACCTGGCTGCTTCTCCCATCATGCACTGCTGCTTGCAGTCTGGCCTCAGCAGTCAGAGATTGCGTGCGTGCGTGTGTGT
This sequence comes from Schistocerca americana, assembly GCF_021461395.2. Classification (NCBI taxonomy): domain Eukaryota; kingdom Metazoa; phylum Arthropoda; class Insecta; order Orthoptera; family Acrididae; genus Schistocerca; species Schistocerca americana. The sequence goes on along the minus strand of NC_060123.1, from coordinate 132,260,102 downwards.
GTGTGTGTGTGTGTGTGTGTGTGTTTTGTCTGCTTCCGATGATGGTCCTGTTGGCTGAAAGCTTACTTTCTGACAGTCTTTTTGTTGTGCCTCTCTGCAACTCTGTATCTCTGCTGTATGGTGAGGAGCAACTATCCTTTTCATAATACTGTCACAATAAATCCTGGATTTTCCACTACTCTATTGCAAGTAATATTAAAAGACAGTCCTATGTTGCAGAATGCTTTATATTGGCTCAAAAATGATGTGTTTCACCCGGGTAGGGCATCATCACGTTCTTCTTAAACCTATCAAAGTTTGGCGAATCAGGTCCAGAAACACCTTAGGCCTTACTGGCTGTAACTAAATTTGGTAAACATTGTGTCTGGGTTGTAATAGCAGCGAAGCCAAATGCTTGTGAAATATTAACTTATAATATTTGAAAAAGTTCATAACAGCCAACAAGGCTTAAGATGTGGTGAGACATTATTTGCCATACGATCTTTCCTTAATGGGGAAACATAGTCACATAGAATTTTTTTAAAGGAATTTCCACCATTTGACATTAATCATTGTGTACAATAAATGAATAATTAACAGTCAAATGGCGGAAGTATGTTTTAAAAAATGATTTTGTAAACTTTGAAAGGTTTAAATACAACGTGATGATGGCCTGCTCTGTGAAACACATCGTTTTTGAGCCAATTAAGAGATTATTCAACTTAGGACTGTCTTTTAACATTAATTTCTTCATACTCCCATTTCAGTTTTCCTGTCCCACTTTTTACTATGATCCAAACTGTTTTCACTGTGTTGTCGAAGGAGCTTATTATTATTATTATTATTATTCCCGTGTAGGGTTGTTAGTACCCCCATCGGGCGCCTCCCCAGGTGGCGGATAGGGGAACGCCTCCTAGATATAGGTGGTACTGGGGAAATCAAATACCCAGGGCGGACCAAAAACTAACGAAATGTAGCGTCTGAACTCTTAGAGGAGCGGCTACAAACAGCGTCTGTTCTCCATGTTAGGAGCGGCTGAACACACACTCTGGAACTTACAATCCCAGTTTTAACCTCGGAATGGCCCAAAAAGCCATCTCCCCCCTGAATTTCAAACAACTATGCATGATGTCAATTTCTCTAGATAGAACTACTCCAGGAGGTAACCAATCCTCCGCCGCTAACAGCAGCACAATCAGGCCTAAGGATTCTGAAGAGCCTGAAGCACCATGTCGTTCAAGAAATTCAAAATCCTCTAAACTGAAGAAAAACAACGTACATTCCTTTGGAACCCTAAATATTAACTCGCTCTTGAAGCCGGGAAAACTGAAGCAGCTCACCAAAGTCTTGAAGGTATATAAAATCCAAATATGTGCGCTGCAGGAAACCAGATTTACAGATGAAGATTTAATGGATTATGAAGGATACAGGATATTTAAAGGAAAGAAAGGCTGGAACCCATGTGGAAGAGGCCTTCCCCACCTTGGAACAGGCTTCATCGTGAAATCTAACTGGGTAAACTCAATAACCGACTTCCAGTCACCTTGTCTTTTCTCACATTCCGCACCCTAAATAAAACCTATACACTTATTAATTGCCACGCACCCATCAACAATGACAATAAGAAAAACCCTCAGAAAGTAGATACATATTGGGAATCTCTAGACCACGAACTTTCTAAAATCCCAACATCAAATGTGAAAATACTGTTTGGGGACTTCAATGCACAAATAGGCCAAGAAAAAAAAATACAAAAAAACAGTAGGAACTACCCGGCTCACAAAAGGACAAACAGAAATGGAGAAAGATTAATAGAACTATGCAAGGGCCATAACTTAAAATTAATGTCTACAAATTTCAAAAAACCTCCTAAGAAACAGAAAACATGGAAATCACCAAACACAAGTATTGGAGAGTTCCAGATAGATCACATAGCCATCACACACTATAATCGAAAAGAAATAATGAATGTGAGAGTTCGGAAAGGGGCAAACATTGTAACTGACCACTACTTATCGACAATCAAATTAAATTTCATACCACAAAGAAAGAAACAAATACAAAACAGGAAAACTCAAAAGATAGACGCAAACATCTTGAAAGAAAAAAGAGAAGAATTCTGTCAAAACATAGTTATATGTTCGGATAAATGGGAAGATATAAAAGAAGGAATGATAAGATCTGCTCAAGAAGTCGCAAAAATGAAAAAGAGAAAGAAACACGAATGGTGGGATGAGATATGTGAGGAAGCAATAGAACAAAGGATGAAGGCATGGAAGAAATGGCACTCAACCAGAAGTGATAAGGACTACCTGGAGTTCAAACAGCAAAGATCTTCTACAGCAAAACTCATTAGATCAGTAAAAAGACTATTTGAAAAGAACCAACTTATAAAAATGGAAAAAGATTTTAAGAGAAACAATAACAGATCCTTTTACAACACATTCAGACAGAAACTACAAAAATATGTAGCACCAAATCTGTGTTTTAAAGATACCAGTGGAAAACTGGCAATGAATAATGAAGAAAATTGCAAAATATTAGCAAAATATTTTGAACAACTCCTCAACTGTCAGGAACCTATTGAAAAATTACCAGCCAACACCCCTAACACAGTAAACAATAATTCTGAACCCCCATGCCTCAGAGAAATCATTAAAAACCTTAAGAACAATAAAGCACCAGGGAAAGACACGATAATTGCAGAAATGTGGAAAAGTGTGGATAATACAACTCAAGAAAAACTACTGGGAATGATCAATGAGATTTGGAGAACGGAACGTATACCGGAAGAACGGAAAACTGCATTAATCCACCCATCTTCAAGGAAGGGGATAAAACCGATGCAAATAACTACAGAGGGATATCTTTACTTTCGGTAACGTATAAAATCCTATCGAAGGCCCTACAAAACAGATTGGAGAAACAACTTGATCAAGAAATTGGTGAATACCAAGCAGGCTTTAGGAAGGGAAGATCTTGTGTGGAGCAAATTTTAAACTTGAAGTTAATTATTAAATATAGACGATTAAGAGGAAAATACATCTTTATCACGTTTGTTGACTTCAAGAAGGTGTATGACTCCGTTGACAGAACAACCTTGGTTAACATCCTTAGGGAGTTTGGAGCAGACAAGAAAACAGTCGCAATCGTCAAAGAAACACTTACGGATACCTATGCAAAAGTAAAGTTCCGTGGTGAGGTACCCAGACCATTCAAAATCAGAACAGGATTAAGACAAGGAGATGGGTTGTCACCTACCCTATTCAACTGTGTGTTAGTAAAAGTTATTAGAGAGTGGAGGAAGAAAATGACTGAAGAAGGAATACAAAAAATCAGATTAGGAAGAATAATGGATGGATTAGAAGTAGATTGCCTCGCTTTTGCTGATGACTTAGCGATTCTGGCAGGAAGTTTGGAAGAAGCAGTCAAACAGATCAATATTCTGAATGAAACAGCAGAAAAAGCAGGACTGAAAATCTCCTTTGAAAAAGGCAGAGTACCTAACCAATGTAAAAGAGGCACCGAACAATATGATTACAAAGTATGGCCAGATAAAGAAGGTTTCTAATTTCAAATATTTAGGGGAAATCATCCAGCCCAATGCTTCAGGTAAAGAAGGAAATAAAACAAGAACAAGAAAAATGGAAATGGCATTCCAGCTAACAAAGAATGTGTACAACAAGAAGTCAGTATCAATTAACACAAAAATAAGGCACTACAACACTGTGATTAAGCCAGAGTATCTGTATGCATCTGAATGTTTAGCAATGAACACTAACAAGGAAATGGAAGCTATAGCAAAAAAGGAGGGAAAAATCATTAGAAGAGTACTTGGGCCCAGGTTTGAGAATGGGACTTGGAAGCTTAGAAGTAATAGAGAAGTGTACGACAAAATTGAGAAAGTGGGAGATACTATGAGGAAGAGAAGAGTAAGCTTTTACGCCCATTTGAAAAGAATGAATGATGAAAGGCTGACAAAGAAAATATTCATGTTTTTTGACAAGAACCCCAGAACCCAAATTACCTGGTTCAAAGAAGTCAAAGCAGACTTAGAGGAGATGGGTATAGGAGAAGATGATATAACCAACAGAGACTTAATGAGAGACAAAATTCAACATTTTGAAGGATTTGAAGTGAAGAAGAGAAGAACTGGAGGAACAGTGTGGACAGAAGACCGAAGGGAGCAGCACAGAGAGAGGATGAAGACATATTGGCAGAAGAGAAAAGAGGAGGAGTGCAATAGGAGAAATGTACATTGAAAAATAGTTGTTTAACACGGTCCCTAGACGGCCAAAATCGGAATAAAAAAAAATTATTATTATTATTATTATTGTTTCTTTCCTTTCTCAGACGTTATGTCTGGTTAAAAATGGAAAGTGACACGGACCTTGATCAAGCGCGACTTCCTTTTAACTGTGTGGTGTATGTTACATTGCATTTAGGAACTTTTGGGTAATTGAACATGTATCAACAATTACAGATTTCTGTAGTTGTATATACAAGTTTGGATGTAGCTGTATTGTGTTGATGTACTGGTGGATGTAGTGTGGTATGACTCCTGTAGTTGATAGTATAATTGGTACAATGTCAACTTTATCCTGATGCCACATGTCCTTGACTTCCTCAGCCAGTTGGATGTATTTTTCAATTTTTTCTCCTGTTTTCTTCTATATATTTGTTGTATTGGGTATGAATATTTCGATTAGTTGTGTTAATTTCTTCTTTTTATTGGTGAGGATGATGTCAGGTTTGTTATGTGGTGTTGTTTCATCTCTTATAAGGGTTCTGTTTCAGTATAATTTGTATTCATCATTCTCCAGTACATTTTGTGGTGCATACTTGTATGTGGGAACATGTTGTTTTATTAGTTTACGTTGTATGGCAAGTTGTTGATGTATTATTTTTGCTACATTGTCGTGTCTTCTGGGGTATTCTGTATTTGCTAGTATTGTACATCCGCTTGTGATGTGATCTACTATTTCTATTTGTTGTTTGCAAAGTCTGCATTTATCTGTTGTGGTATTGGGATCTTTAATAATATGCTTGCTGTAATACCTGGTGTTTATTGTTTGATTCTGTATTGCAATCATGAATCCTTCCGTCTCACTGTATATATTGCCTTTTCTTAGCCATGTGTTGGATGCATCTTGATCAATGTGTGGCTGTGTTAGATGATACGGGTGCTTGCCATGTAGTGTTTTCTTTTTCCAATTTACTTTCTTTGTATCTGTTGATGTTATGTGATCTAAAGGGTTGTAGAAGTGGTTATGAAATTGCAGTGGTGTAGCCGATGTATTCATGTGAGTGATTGCTTTGTGTATTTTGCTAGTTTCTGCTCGTTCTAGAATGAATTTTCTTAAATTTTCTACCTGTCCATAATGTAGGTTTTTTATGTGGATAAATCCCCTTCCTCCTTCCTTTCTGCTTAATGTGAGTCTTTCTGTTGCTGAATGTATGTGATGTATTCTATATTTGTGGCATTGTGATCGTGTAAGTGTATTGAGTGCTTCTAGGCCTGTGTTACTTCATTTCACTACTCCAAATGAGTAGGTCAATATTGGTATAGCATAAGTATTTATAGCTTTTGTCTTGTTTCTTGCTGTCAATTCTGTTTTCAGTATTTTTGTTAGTCTTTGTCTACATTTTTCTTTTAGTTCTTCTTTAATATTTGTATTACCTATTCCTATTTTTTGTCTGTATCCTAGATATTTATAGGCATCTGTTTTTTCCATCGCTTCTATGCAGTCGCTGTGGTTATCCAATATGTAATCTTCTTGTTTAGTGTGTTTTCCCTTGACTGTGCTATTTTTCTTACATTTGTCTGTTCCAAAAGCCATATTTATATCATTGCTGAATACTTCTGTTATCTTTAGTAATTGGTTGAGTTGTTGATTTGTCGCTGCCAGTAGTTTTAGATCACCCATGTATAGCAAATGTGTGATTTTGTGTTGGTATGTTCCAGTAATATTGTATCCATAATTTGTATTATTTAGCATGTTATTATTATTATTATTATTATTATTTTGAAAATACACACATTTTTATACACTGATGACTGTGTTTAGAATTTTGCAGTACAGCTTACAATAAAATTTAAACTTATCATGTCATCCTTAATGCTAAGCCATCATTTTTAGTTTTGCTACTCAGATTCATCTTGTGCTACAGCTAGAATAACATAATTCTCAGTACATGATTCAATAATAACTTTAAAGCCTTAGAACTGTGGCTGGTTGACCTCTAGTAATTAAAATGGAAAGTATAAATCAGTCAGAGAAATTTGTGAACACATGAGCTCAAACTCTCCCTCTCTCGCCACATGTGGTTGAACAAAGTAACGATAACTGCATTCTCTATGAGGTGCCACACTATGGTGTAGGGCATTTATAGTGACCAGATGATGTGTCCTGAACTATATACAGTACTGAATCCAGTCTCCACACGGAGAGGGGAGTTCAAAACTTCCTCATTAATTTTCCTAACTCCCCTTTGCACCTGTAAGTGATAGTTATGAGATAGTGAAAGACTAGCTACTGACTGGTAGTAGCTATCACTTTTATTAAATGTTCTGTCATGTCTTGGGCTATGTCTGCCGAGTTGGTCACAAGACCTTTGCTTATTATACCAGTGACATGTAAGACACTTTTTCTGTTTACTTTGTGGTGACATCAAGCAGACAGTGCACCACAACAAGTGAATAGTGTTCCCTTTCGAGAGTAAAAGGATTATCTTTGCCTCTGTTGGCATAGTAACTCATGTCGACTCTCTTACATTTGTTCTTAGTAATGTGTGTTTTGCGAGATAGAAATAAATAGTTATGTGAAGCAACCCTTGGTATTGATCTGCAATACATACTTACATCACGAGTACCTTAAGTGATGACCCTGAAAAAAAAAAAAAAAAAAACAGAGAAACATACTGTTGGAAGAAATGGATTTGCCAACCCAAACATCAGCGACAAAAGTTATAATGGAACAGGGTTTTTCATTGTATCAGGATCCTTGACAGGTAATTTGCTTCTGTCATTCTGGGCCAAGAGACCGCAGCTTTGGTTCACACACAGGCTGAGTATTAAAATATTAAAATTCAATATAGCGGTTGTACACTTGAGTTTGGAAATTACAGAAGCGATGGAGGATGCCTTGGGACAACAGAACTATGTTACACTCAAGGAGGCACTCGTACAATGATATACCTTATCCCTGGAGCTATGTTTAAAAAAATTTTTTGCAGAAGACTGTACGGAGGACAAGAGCACATCACAGGTACTCAGAACCCTTCACACTTCAATGGGATCAGATCTTCTTCCTGGATACTCCTTATGGGAGCTACAATTATGGAAACTCTCAGCCAACTTCTGTACCAATGTTGCAGCAGAGACAAATACACTGTTAGTACTTAGCCAACACTACAGACATTGTCACAAACAGTCTAGGGCAGGCCTTTATGTGTGCAAAAATCAATATAAGGTGAGAGGAGGTCCCTGAGGCAGACATGGGAACAGATGAGAATAGTATTAACTCTGCAACAAACATGAAGGATTCATAATTACAACGCACGCCAACAGGATACACTGAATAACTGGCAGCACAGGTGGCCAAGTTCAGTATGCAAGTAGCTACCTATCAGCAACAGGTACATAGTCACATCTGAAAGAAGCACAACAATGCTGAACCACAACCATTGATTGGGCAATGGTGCTGGTATCCCAAATGTTTTGGGAACCTTGTTTACCAATGCACTCAACCCTGCAGTTATCCAAATTGCAAAGAGAGGCATTAAAGGGTGCAAACACTCAGCAGAAACCATATAAGCATGTGGAACTGTATGAAATACATGTTACATACAAATGTAACATTGACCTCAGGCAGTAATTTCCAACGATGGTTTGTCACGACTGTGTTGGGGTGAAAAATTTCTGGTGGACACATCGTCAGAAATCAGTGTCTATCCAATAAAGTATACATAAGTAAGGTGGGCAACAACACAACATGTACTGACATGAGACAACAATTCAAGAATTCTGACATATGGCGAGAGACGACTGGAACCACAACTCAACCAAAGTTTTCACCCATTGTGGACTTTCACAGCTGCAGATGTGACTGGTCCTATTAAATGTGCAGATCTTTTGTACAATTATAGCTTCATGTTGGATTTAGTCAACTATCAAAGCAGTATCTACAACACCTTCCGAGTTGGTTTTCATACAGTGTGAGGTGCCCGTGGCTTGCTACATGAAGATGTCCAGTACCTCTTTCATGTCATCTGCATAGGGATTCAATGCTGCGATTCCATGTCTAAATGATGTGGGGTGCACATGGGTGGTCCACAGAAGAACAACTCCAGAAGGCACTACAATTCGGCTATGGCAAGCAATGTTGGAACACTGTCCACAGATGACATGTTTCACAAATTACTGCATGACATCCCAGCACTTACAAAACCTGCAACTGCCATTAGGAAGTGCACACATTGCATACGGTATCACATCCATACAATTCAAGGGCTATCTTTCTCCTGTCATCCATGACACCGGGCTCCATGAGGCTGCTCTCAGTGCTGCTACAAACAGGTATTGTAACTAGTTCTGATAGTGCATGGACATCAATTCACATGGTTTCACAGAAAGATAAATCCTGGAGGATATGTGACAATTACAGAACACTCAATGCACAGACAGTTCTGTATCTTTACCCTATTCCTCGCGTGATGGACTTCAACAATACCATTAGTTGAACAACAATATTAAATGTGACAGACTGTATAAAAGTGTATTCCCATGGCTCCAGTGGATATTAAAAAACAGCAATGACCAGGCCTTTTGGATTTCCCAAACACAATTTAATGTCATTCAGGCTCAGGAATGCTGAACGGATGTGGCAGAGGTTCACGCACAAAGTGCTAAGGGAGTTGCCATTTGTGTTTTGTTACTTGGATGACATTTTAATATTCTCTGCTTCAGTAGATCAGCATGCAGTCCCCCTGTCGTAACTTACCCACAGCCACAAAATTATGGCATCATTATTAATTAAGTGAAGTGTGTCTGGGAAAGAGTGAAGTTTGTTTCCTCAGGTGCTTAGTTTCAATAGCAGAATTGGCACCACTACCTGAATGGGTCAAAGCTGTGGACAAAATGCCTCTACCCAGTTCTTACAAAGGCTGTCGTAATTTTCTGGGCATGCTAAACTATTACGGATGCTGTCTAGACTAATGGTAACACAGGAACCACTCACAATGCTGCTCACCAAAAAGAATGCTACAGGTAACTGAAAGATTACGTGGACTTCCATAGCCAAAACAGTGTTCTGGGACCTCAAGGAACATCTTTCATGGAAAGTGTTGCTAGGACATCCAAAACCAGGCAGTCCCGTAGCCATTATAGTAGATGCAAGCCAGACAGTGGTAAGCAAAGCCTTGCAACAAAAGGCTGACTGGAAGTGGCAGCCACTTGCATTCTTCTATAAGAATTTGATGCAACAAGAATAAAAGTGGAGCACCATCAATCATGAACTGCTTGCAATATACCAGACAGTCCAACATTTTCATACAGACATAGAGGGGAGACATTTTACAGTCTTCATGGTCCATAACCCCCTGTTGGCAATTTTCCAACAAAGTATTGTGGTTAAGTCACCACCTCAGTACAAGCACATTGAATATATAACTCAATTCACAATAGACATGTGACACACAGCAGGAAAGGAGAATGTGATTGCAGATTGTATGTCAAGGAAATGTGTCAGTCTATGATCTTTTTGGTGGCACACATTAACAGTGGAGCACCATGTAAATCATTTTCTATGCAGTCCTCTCCAAGAAGGAGGCACAGGATACAACTCAAATGAGTACCATTTCCAGAGGTCTCAGAAGAAATTTGGTGTGATGCGGCAAAAGGTCAACAGTGATCCTATATTCCAGAACCCTACTGCAGGCAAGTTTTTGAAGTCCAGTGCAATTTACAACACTCATGCTTGTGAGCTACAGCTAAGATGATTGCTACCAAAGTTCTGTGGCCCGGAGGACAGAAAGATTGTTGGGTGTGGGCATGCATGTGTCTAACATGTCAGTAAAATAAGACTGGAAGACATGTGGTTGCACCAATTGTTCAATTTCTGACACCTGCAGGCAGGTTTTCACATCTCCATGCAGAGCTCTACAGGTCAAAAGTATTTGTTAGCAATCACTGATTGTTTTACAAGGTGGCCAGAAGTCACAATACTTATTGAGATATCAATAGAGTCAGTGGCAAAAGAATGGTACATACATGGTTCTCCAGGTTCAGCCTACCACATGAATTATCACAGATCATGGAGGAAAATATGAGAGCCAGCTATTCAATGAGCTGATGTTATGTGGATGCTACCATCCACACACCACAAGCAACAATCCCACCAGTAACGGCCTGGTGGTACATTTCCACCACACACTCAAGATGGCACTATTGTGTGGTATGTCAGAGTGCACAGAAGCATTCTCCCCCGTCATACTGGGATTACGAACAGCAATAAAGAAGGACATCAACACTCTCCAGTGCAATTTGTTTGCGGTGAACAATTAGAGGCTCCACAAGTACTAATCTTCCCCGACCCCACACAGCAAACAGAACCACACTTTTGTATGCAGTTTGCACAACGGCTCAGAAAGTGAGTGAAGAGCACACAAACAACCAACCAACTCCAGCAGACATGACAGACAAAAAGTATTCATGCCCAAGGACTCAGAAACAATGTCCCGCGTGTTTCTTCGGGATGATGTAGTTCACCCCAGCTTATTTCACTGTATGCTGATCCGTACAAAGTGATAGGAAGGGAAAACCATGCCTTCAGAATCAATAAAGCTAGAAAATAAGAAACTGTTTCCATCAAGGCACTCAAACCAGCATACATGGAAGCAGATACCCTTTTTACTGAGCCCGAGCTATTGCATTCTGAGGAGGAAATGGCCAAACTGACGGAAAGTTCCATGGAACAGGTAACAACAAATATCGAATCTGACACTACAGCCACCAGAAAGGTGCAACAAACATCTGCAGCTACTGCTTACAAGAGGACCGGCCAGCAAGTTCCCTCGCATACCAAGAATTCCTGGCTTTAAGTGGTGGTGGTGGAGGGGAGAGAGGGAGTGGGGAGGGGGCTGGGGTCCATGTGGTGACATCAAGAAGATGATGTACAACAAGTGAATAATGTTCTCTTTGGAATGTAAAAGGATTATCTTTCCTGCTGGCAGCATAGTAACTCTTGTTGACTCTGTCATATTTGTTCTCTGTGGTGAGTTTTTTTATGACATAGAAATGAAAGTTATTTGAAGCAACCACTCATATTCTTCCAAAAAAATACTTATACAGTGAGTTTCTGAACCTTCATCTCTACTTAGAGAATGGTCTAATGATGTTATAAGCATAATCAGTAAAGTATCCCCCCTGTTGCTTACTTGGGGTACAATCTATCACTGAAACGTATTACAAATGAATACTATACAAATGAATCTATGAGCAAATCTTTTCATCTCTCAATATAATACTGTGAAGCAATGATTATTATATATTCGACTATGGACATAAAGAGTAGATAATCAACACATGCTTGTTTTTTTCAGAAGAAGTACTGTATGAGGTACCAACCAATTAGGTTCTCATTTAACTTAAGTCTTACCTGAATAATATTATTTTGTGATCATTAGTATAAATATAGGTAGCTTACCTTGCTCTAATGTCAGATATTTCCAAAAATTCTTTATGAAAATAATGGAGCTGTATAACTGTCATAACCAGAAATGCTGTTGGTGTAAGAAGACGTGTGAACAGTTGTGTTGTATCAAACCTTTCCAGCCCAATATCCAACTGCCTAAAAAATTAAGCAAAAATAAATGCATCAGAAAGGATTCTTCAGCTTGAATTATAATATTTTAGATCCTACTCATAGAAACATGTAAAAAAATAGACAATTGTTGTCATCACATTCTCTCCAAAACATAAATAAAATACTCAAATAAATAACATATAAAAACAGATTGTATACTTCATATCAATGGAAAAATGAAATCTTAAAATCGTAAGAGGGGGGTGGGAGGGAGGGGGGGTGTTTGCTGTTCAATATTATTAGCCATTGGACTATCCTACAAAAAACACACACACACACACACACACACACACACACACACACACACACACACGCACACACACACACACACACACACACTTGCTGGCAATTTACAGTTTTTTTCTGTTATGTGACTAATTATTTTTATTCGAGAATACCATTACCCATTTTATTTCCATGGGTAGATTGCAGAACAATTTTATAGCTTCATATTTCACCTCTTTCTGGACCAAAGATAGATCTTCAGCACAGATGCTTCTCAAAGAGCTTTCATCAGAACTGTGCTGGGATATAAGTAATCTGCTATTAATAGGGATGAACAACATTGACTAATAAATGTGCTAATAGTGCAGACAATTTCTCATATATTTGTGGTGACGTGGCATTTGCCTTGAGGAAGTGTTCAATTATGCCTTCTACGAAATGCATTTATCTTTCACTTTTGCTGTAAGGCTTGTACCAGGACAAAAATTGGTCACCACACAAGTCACCATAAAAGGGCCATATTATATGTCTGTAATATCTTGAAACACGTATGAATGGAAAAAGAAATTATATGTATTTGACGTGTCAATGATTTGAGGGAATCCTATTAACCATAACAGGGACTCATTTATGTATGGTTCCCATTATAAACCACCAGCCTGCTATTGAACTCGGGGTGATAACTTAGTGATAGAAAGGGGAGATGGACACAAGAAGGGCAGAGGACGAGGTGGACACAAGAAGGGCAGAGGACGAGATGGACAGAGAAAAGGGAGGATGAGGAGATAGGCAGAGGGGGGAGGAGATAGGCAGAGGGGGGAGGAGATAGGCAGAGGGGGGGAGGAGATAGGCAGAGGGGGGGAGGAGATAGGCAGAGGGGGGGAGGAGATAGGCAGAGGGGGGTAGGAGATAGGCAGAGTGAAGTCGGTGAAAATAAGTTAAATACCCTCGTTAGCAGACGACGACACACTGCCCCCCCCCTTACCCCCTCCTCCCCACGAATTGCAACGTCAAAATTTTCTTCCCGACGAACATTTACTATACGCAGAAACTAAACTGGCACTCAGCGCTGTGGCTGGCACCTGAAGGAAGCGACCATTAAGGCATTTCCCATTTACTATTGCTTAGTTCTCAAGTATAGTAGGCAGAGGTGGGGGAGGAAGCGGGCAGAGGGGGGGAGGGGGGAGGAGTCGGGCAGAGGGGGGGGGGGGGGGGGGGGGGAGGAGTCGGGCGGGGGGGAGGAGTCGGGCAGAGGGGGGGGAGGGGGGAGGAGTCGGGCAGAGGGGGGGAGGGGGCAGGAGTCGGGCAGGGGGGGGAGGGGGCAGGAGTCGGGCAGAGGGGGGAGGGGGGAGGAGTCGGGCAGAGGGGGGGGGGGGGGGGGAGGAGTCGGGCAGAGGGGGGGGAGGGCGGAGGAGTCGGGCAGAGGGGGGGGAGCGGGGAGGAGTCGGGCAGAGGGGGGTGCGGAGGAGTCGGGCAGACGGGGGGTGGGGGGGGGGCAGAGGGGGGGCAGAGGGGGGGCAGAGGGGGGGCAGAGGGGGGGCAGAGGGGGGGCAGAGGGGGCAGAGGGGGGCAGAGGGGGGCAGAGGGGGGCAGAGGGTGGGCAGAGGGGGGCAGAGGGGGGCAGAGGGGGGGCAGAGGGGGTGCAGAGGGGGTGCAGAGGGGGGGCAGAGGGGGGGCAGGAGTCGGGCAGGGAGTAGGTGGAGTCGGGCATAGGGGGGGGGTGGAGTCGGGCAGAGGGGGGTGGAGTCGGGCAGAGGGGGGTGGAGTCGGGCAGAGGGGGGTGGAGTCGGGCAGAGGGGGGTGGAGTCGGGCAGAGGGGGGTGGAGTCGGGCAGAGGGGGGTGGAGTCGGGCAGAGGGGGGTGGAGTCGGGCAGAGGGGGGTGGAGTCGGGCAGAGGGGGGTGGAGTCGGGCAGAGGGGGGTGGAGTCGGGCAGAGGGGGGTGGAGTCGGGCAGAGGGGGGTGGAGTCGGGCAGAGGGGGGTGGAGTCGGGCAGAGGGGGGTGGAGTCGGGCAGAGGGGGGTGGAGTCGGGCAGAGGGGGGTGGAGTCGGGCAGATGGGGGAGGAGTCGGGCAGATGGGGGAGGAGTCGGGCAGAGGGGGGAGGAGTCGGGCAGAGGGGGGAGGAGTCGGGCAGAGGGGGGAGGAGTCGGGCAGAGGGGGGAGGAGTCGGGCAGAGGGGGGAGGAGTCGGGCAGAGGGGGGAGGAGTCGGGCAGAGGGGGGAGGAGTCGGGCAGAGGGGGGAGGAGTCGGGCAGAGGGGGGAGGAGTCGGGCAGAGGGGGGAGGAGTCGGGCAGAGGGGGGAGGAGTCGGGCAGAGGGGGGAGGAGTCGGGCAGAGGGGGGAGGAGTCGGGCAGAGGGGGGAGGAGTCGGGCAGAGGGGGGAGGAGTCGGGCAGAGGGGGGAGGAGTCGGGCAGAGGGGGGAGGAGTCGGGCAGAGGGGGGAGGAGTCGGGCAGAGGGGGGAGGAGTCGGGCAGAGGGGGGAGGAGTCGGGCAGAGGGGGGAGGAGTCGGGCAGAGGGGGGAGGATTCGGGCAGAGGGGGGGAGGAGTCGGGCAGAGGGGGGAGGAGTCGGGCAGAGGGGGGAGGAGTCGGGCAGAGGGGGGAGGAGTTAGGCAGAGGGGGGAGGAGTTAGGCAGAGGGGGGAGGAGTTAGGCAGAGGGGGGAGGAGTTAGGCAGAGGGGGGAGGAGTTAGGCAGAGGGGGGAGGAGTTAGGCAGAGGGGGGAGGAGTTAGGCAGAGGGGGGAGGAGTTGGTTTAGTTCACTTTGATGGAACCAGTATTCAAGTTCCTCTAAAGTATATATGACACTTTCTGGAATTCTTTCAAGTACATCATTTACAATTATAGGTCATATAGGTCATTTATGTAGAAAAGGAACAGGTGGGGACCAAATATCAAACTCTGCAGGACTCTTGGCCAATTGTTTTCAGTTTGACAAATAATCTCTTGAATTTGAAGTTATAATTACTCTTTGTTTCCTATCTGTTATGTAAGAGGGGAACTACAGCAATGCAGTGTGTCTGATTCTTATGACCTTTGTATCCTTATCTGACAAGGAGCATACCTTTTGAGTACACTCACTGATTACATTTACAATGCTTTCCACTGTTGGTGTACAAAGTAGTTTTTAAAAATTATGTAATTTACAGTAAGAAAATTTTGAGTTTGTTTTGCAGCCATCTCTTTTTCAAACACTTTAGAAATTACTGACAGGAAAGAGGGGGGGGAGAGAGGGATATATATATATATATATATATATATATATATATATATATATATATATATATATATATATGGGGGGAGGGGGGAGGGGACAGTAATTCTCCATATTTTCTGTTGATCCCTTTTTGAGTAGTGGTTTTATCTCAGCATATTTTGATACATTTGGAAAACATCCATGATAACTGACAGTGTGAAATGATATTACACACTCTCCTCATGTGGGTATTTCATCCTAACCAGATGAGTTTTTTTTTTAAGACAAATGTTCATTTTCCATGTGCCTTTGGGTGATTTTTTCAAACTGTTTGATTGATATGTTTAGTTGTTTTCCTTGCTTATGAAAATTTTTCATTGTCTTAATAGGCTGCTATGTTTACATCCAATCTCACTACATTTAAGAAGAATCACTGAAATAATTTTACGTCTGAAATGGGTTTATTACTGCATCATTTTCAAACAATTTTTAAAATCTCATGACTTAACTATAGCTTCTTATTTCTTTTGTCTTATTACTATGTTGGAGAATGAAGGTATTATTGGCAATTTTTTTAGCTCTCCTAAATACAGCTTTATAGTGTTTGACATACATAACAAAATCAGGATTTCTGTTTGATTCTAACTCATTGTAGAGTTTCCTTTTTCCAGCACCAGAAATTTTTATTACTGGTGTAATCCATTCAAGTTTACTGCTTGCTTTTTTTTTTGCCAATATCTAGGTAGTAAACAGTCATTAAATGTATGTAAGAACAATTTAAGAATTTATCACTGTTTATGGTGGTTGAACTGCAGCAGTCTACAGACCAGCTCACAGCACTTGTTTTATTGTGGAATAAATCCATATGTCTTGTGCTGAAATCTCTTTTTATATACATTTCTGGAGGCTTTCATTTATCTGCCATTAGGCAGTCAATAAACAGAGCTGAATGGTCTGAAATATCTAGGTCTAAGCAGTACTTTTTTCCACTTTCAAATTGGTAGTTTGTAATATTATTATCAATGCACATCTCTGATTTGCTGTTTTCTCTAGCACTTTCAGAGCAGTTTAACTTGAAACAACATTTTTGTATTAAGCTACAATTTTTTTTAATCACAGCTATCAACTAATAAATTTAAGTTGAAGTCTGTCACAATTACTATTTTTTTTCTTACATTTCTTCCTAACTTTTTTTATGAGGCACTGGAAATTAGCTAAGAACATTTTTGTTGTAGAACACCCAGAAATTCTATAAACTGTTATAATCACTGTACTCAGATTGCTTACTTCTATACAGCAATTCTCAGACACATACTCTTCATTTAAATAATTTGAGTCTTCTATTACTTTATAACATACTGAGTAAGCAACAAGCTACAAAAGCTGCTAGCTTATTAACACTGTTTAAAACTTGTAAACAATCCTCTGTAAGCCAGAATTCATTTAGGCAGGTTATTTTCATGTTCACATATTCTGAAAGCAGAATTTTCATTTCATCAATTTTAGAGTATTTAAGTTTTGGCGGTTTTGCTGTTAAGCCATTGATATTTCAGTGCATCAGCGGTGCATTTTTGTTTCTGACTATGATTTCACATGCAGCACCTCTTTGGTGTTTTCTTTCTTTCTTTTTTTTTCTCTCCCCATATGTACCTCTGCTTTGTCACCTCCATCATAATTATCAGTTTCCCTTGCTTTTTAGGATTTTACATACTTCTATGAACATTTTACAGAAATTCATACAGCCTAACCTACTGAGATGTAGGCCATCCCTACCCACACATTTATCATTAAAAAACTTTCTTGGGTCAATGAACACTGCCTCCAGTCTGTCACACTGTTCCTCAATACTGCTATTTATTCTATTGACGTAAGTATTACTTACAGATCTTCTGTGAGCAATTCCGTTAATTACCAGCCTAGAGGTTGTGTACACAGTTTTTGTCAACCTAATCATATTCTGGATATCACTTACAATCTCTTCCTCACTGCTGCTGCGGATGGAGTTTGTGTCCACATGGATTAAAACACCTTTGTAGTTGTTGGTATCTCTAGTCTGCAAGCCAGCATACCGTGCATGGTGGAGATTATCCTGTACCACTAACAGTCATTTCCATTCCTGTTCCATTCACGCACAAGGTGAGAGAGAGAGAGAGAGAGAGAGAGAAAAAAGACTGTTTATACATTTCTGTACGAGCCTCAATTTCTCTCAACTTATCCTTGTGGTCCTTAAGTGAAATGTATGTTAGTAGCAGTAGAATCATTCTGCAGTCAGCTTCAGATGCCAGTTCTCTCAATTTTCTCGATAGTGTTCTTCAAAAAGAACATCGCCTTCCCTCCAGGAATTCCCATTTGTGTTCCCAAACCATCTCTGTAACACTTCCGCACTATGTGAACCTGCCGTTAACAAATCTAGGAGCCCATCTGTGAATTGCTTCGATGTCTTCCTTTAATACAAGTTGATGCAGGTCCGAAACACTCTTGCAGGATTTAAGAATGGATCACACTAGTGTCCTATATGTGGTCTCCTTTACAGATGAACCACACTTTCCCAAAATTCTGCCAATAAATTAAAGTCAACTATTCGCTTTCCTATTACTATCCTTACATGCTCATTCCATTTCACATCACTTTGCAACATTATGCCCAGATATTTAATTGACATGACTGTGTCATGCAGGACACTGTAAATGCTGTATCTGAACATCATAAGTCTGTTTTTCCTACCCCACAGCATTAACCTACATTTTTCTACATTTAGAGTGAGCTGCCATTCATCACACCCATTAGAAATTTTGCCTATGTCATCTTGTATCATCCTACAGCCTCTCATCTTTGACACCTTCCCGGGTGCCACAGCTTCATCACCGAACAACCACAGATTGCTCCCCACTCTGTCCACCAGATCATATATGTATATAGAAAATAAGAGTAGTCATATCACACTTCCCTGGAGCACTCCTGACGGTACCCTTGTCCCTGATGAATATTCGCCGTCTGAGATAATAAACTGGATTCTGTTGCTTAAGAAGCCTCTGAGCCACTCACATATCTGGGAACCTATTTCATATGCTTGTACCTTCTTTAACAGCCTGCAATGGGACACCATGTCAAACACTTTCTGGAAATCTACAAACATGGAATATATCTGTTGCCCTTGAATGAGAGTTCACAGCATATCATGTGAGAAAAGGGCAAGTTCAGTTTCCCACATGTGATGCTTTCTAAATCTGTGCTGATTTGTGGACAGAAGCTTCTCTGATTCAAGGAAATTCATTATATTCAAACTGACAATACATTCAAGAATTCTGCAGCAAACCGAAGTTAAGGATATTGGTCTGTAATTCTGTGGGTCCATTCTTTTCGGCCTTCTTATATACAGGAGTCATCTGTGCTCCTTTCCAGTTGCTTGGGACTTTGTGCTGGGTGAGTGATTTGTGATAAATGCCAGCTAGGAAGGGGATAGTGTCACAGAGTACTCTCTGTAAAACCAAATTGGAATTTTATTCAGGCCTGGTGACTTATTTGTTTTCAACTCTTTCAGTTGTTTCTCTAAACCAGGGATTCTTATTACTATGTTGTCCATACGTCAGTATGTTCAATGGTCAAACAATGGTATGTTTTTACAATTCTCCTGCATGAATGATTTCTTAAATACAAGGTTTACAACCTCTGCTCTCCTTTTGCTGTCGCCCACTGTCAAACCAAACTGCTCTACAAGTGACTGGATACAATCTTTAGACTCGCATAGTGATTTTATATAGAACCAGAATTTTCTCAGGTTCTCGGCCAGACCTTTGCTAAGGTACAATGGTGGTATTGTTGTATGCTTCATACACTACCCCCCCCCTTTTTTTTTACAGTTGCATGAACTTAGTAGAAGTTCTTGATTTGTGTGCTCTTTTTCGAACCGAGAGAGCAACAGCCTTTGCTTCCTCGGCATTTTTCAAATTTCGTTGTTAAACCACTGTGGTCTTTCCACCCTTAATCCACTTACTAGGCACATAGTTCTCCAGACCACAATTTACAATCTGTTTAAACTTTGCCCATAATTGCTCTATGTTCATCAACTGGAGCTAAATGATGTCAGTTCATTGTCTATGTGAGATGCTAACAACTGCTTATCTGCTCTTTATTAACTTAACCACAGTATCTATGATGACATCATGGTCACTAATTCCTGTCTCCATACTAATACCATTGATAAGGTCAGGACTGCTTGCAGCTACAAGGTCTACAATATTCCCATTTTATGCAAATTGGCTAACTAGCTGCTCAAGATAGTTTTTGGAAAAACCATTCAACAGTACTTCGCAAGACTGAGTTTCCCTTTATCCGCCGCAATGACTCCATAGATGTTCCAGTCTATCAGTCCATACTCATTAGGTTAAAGTTGCCTCCAACCAATATTGCATGATCTTTGTATTTCCACAGACTTACTATGAATGTTTCTAAACCTTCACAAACAGTGGCAGTTGACTTTAATTCATCGTAGTTTATCCAATTTGCATTAAATATTTATACATTGTAAACACAAATCTCCCTCGTATATCAGTCTATCTATCAGTAAAAATTAAATCAGAATCCATACAGTAGTCCTGACATTTGACTGAATATACAAAGAGAAATGAGCAGTGGACTTCAGTTTCTATGTGTAGAGATTTAGACAAATAAAAATGTTAATGAGACAAAACAGAAAATACAAACAATGTGAAACTGAAATTTACTGAATGCAAATAATAATAATAATAATAATGATAATAATAGAAACAGTAGATCACATCACAAGCGGATGTACAATACTAGCAAATACAGAATACCCCAGAAGACATGACAATGTCGCAAAAATAATACATCAACAGCTTGCCTTACAACATAAACTTTTAAAACAACACGTTCCTACATACAAGTATACACCACAAAATGTACTGGAGAATGATGAATACAAATTATACTGGAACAGAACCATTATAACAGATAAAACAACGCCACATAACAAACCTGACATCATACTCACCAATAAAAAGAAGAAATTAACACAACTAATCGAAATATCCATACCCAATACAACAAATATACAAAAGAAAACAGGAGAAAAAATTGAAAAATACACCCAACTGGCTGAGGAAGTCAAAGACATGTGGCATCAGGATAAAGTTGACATCATACCAATTATACTATCAACTACAGGAGTCATACCACACAATATCCACCAGTACATCAATGCAATACAGCTACATCCAAACATATATATACAACTACAGAAATCCGTAATTATTGATACATGTTCAATTACCTGAAAGTTCCTAAATGCAATATAACACATACCGTACAGTTAAAAGGAAGTGACGCTTGATCAAGGTCCGCGTCACTCCATTTTTAACTGGACTTAATGTCTGAGAAAGTGAAGGAAATAATAATAATAATAATAACATCTGAGAAAAGAAAGAATAATAATAATAATAATAATAATAATAATAATAATCACAGCATACTTACAGTGTTAAAGGAATATGCAGGTACTTTGCCCAGTACTCTGAGAAATTATCAAATTGATATGTATATACCAATATCAGAATTGACATTGAATACACAATAACTGTCAACCAAAAGCCAAACATCATTCTCCTCCACATCCTATATGACAGCTGTAAAAGTAGAAAAATATATGTCAGTGACATTGACGTCACAATATCATCATTAAAAAGGAACAATAACTATCAACTAGAAATAAAAAATCATTCTCCTCCACATTCTATAGGACAGCTGTAAAAGTAAAAACAATACATGGCAGTGTCACCCTTCAAAGTATTGTTATTTAATGACGTGGTATTGGTATTTTTGTGATCTTTCCAAGGTGTATGATTGTGTTGATCATGTTACTCTCTTAAAAAATTTACATTTTATGGAATTTAAGAAGAATGATCCACTTGTTTGTGATAACTACAGAGGAATTGCCTTACAGGATGTCACCTACAAAATCTTATCGAGCTGCCTATTAAACAAGCTGATACTAATAACAGAAGAACTGATTGGGGACTACCAATGCGGTTTCCGCAGAAACAGATGCACATTAGATCACTTATTCACCCTAAGACAAGTAACTGAGAAGGCGTAGGAATTCAATGTAGATGTCCACATATTATTCATAGATTTTAAA
This sequence comes from Schistocerca americana, assembly GCF_021461395.2. Lineage (NCBI taxonomy): Eukaryota > Metazoa > Arthropoda > Insecta > Orthoptera > Acrididae > Schistocerca > Schistocerca americana. Next base: position 132,238,683 of record NC_060123.1, on the reverse strand, counting down.
AAGGCCTATGATAGCATACACCGACAGACACTCCTAAATATAATGAAGGAATTTAAAATACCTTCAAAATAAATCAGATTAGTTAAAATGTGTATAGATGAAACTTTATGTCACATAAAGACACTGGTAGGAGAAACTGAAGACTTTAAGGTGTACACTGGACTGAGACAAGGGGATGCCATTTCACCTATTTTATTTAACCTTGTCCTAGAGAAAATCAACAGAGAATTTTGTAAAACCAGTCCACAAGGGATCCAGCTACAGGATGTGAACATTACAAGACCTGCCTATGCTGATGATGTAGCACTAATAAGTAGTTCCAACTCAGAATTAATCAGAATGATGCAAAATTACTACAAAATTGCTGAGAAAACAGGATTACATGTTAATGAAGAAAAGACAGAATACCTGCCCATAAGTAAGAAAACCAGAGAAGATGCACCTCTGACTGTAGATGGATTCAATTTCACGACTGTTGACCACTTCAAGTACCTAGGAAGTCTTTTTAGTAATAACAACAGAACAGATATAGAAATAGATGCCCATTTATCAAAAGCAAACAAGACACTTTTTAGTTTCATCAAAATTCTAAAAAAAAGATCACTTAGGAGTAACTTCAAAATCCGCTTATATCAATCGACCATTGTACCTGTGATGTTATATGGATGTGAAACATTAATATTTAGAAAGAAAGATGAAGAAAAACTGTTAATATTCAAAAGAAAAGTAGTAAGGAAAATTGTAGGGCCTGTATACGACGAAAATAACATGGAATGGAGAATAAGAAGAAATGAAGAATTAAGAGGACTGTACAAACACCGTAACATCGTCAAAGTGCTCAAGAGGAGAAGGTTGAATTGGGGAGGCCATATAGAATGACAGAGAATAGACTACCTAGACAGGCATTCAGCACAACAATAGATGGAATGAGAGGAAGAGGGAGACCCAGATCAGATGGCAGGATAACATTCGGGAGGACACAACTAGGATGAACAGCAACAGCAACTGGACAAACAGCGCATTGGACAGGCAGAAGTGCAAGAGGCTCATAGTGCAGGCGTATGGTCGATAAGGCTCTTGCCACATGTAAAGTAAAGTTAGTAACTAAGTAAGGAATTGATGGACTTATACATAGGTGATTTGAGTCATACTTAATAAACAAAATGCAAAAAGTTGTGCTGAATAATTCAAAAAAGTTGGAAGGAGGGGAAATTTTAGTGGCTAGTGGGAAATCACAAAGGGAACCCTGCAAGATTCAGTTTTGGGTCCACTCCTGTTCCTTAAATATATGAGTGAGCTTCCACTTAACATCCATGAAGCAGAATTGGTACTTTTTGCAGATGACTTAAGTGTTATAATAAATCCTGTTAGAGAGAAAGCAACAGAAGAGACTGTTAATGATATTTCCCAAAGAATTATTAAGTGGTTCTCTGAAAATGGATTCTCCTCAAATTTTGAGAAAACCTACAATATTCAGTTCCTTACACCAAATAGAGTCATACCAATTGTGATGGGGCACTTTAACAGGAGTCAGTAAACAGAATACATTGCTCCAAATTTTTCTGCGTGCATATTGATGAAAACTTGGAGGAAGCATATTACTGAACTGCTGAAACAATTAATTTCAGCTACTTTTGCTTTTCATATAACCGTTAGTCTTTGAAACCAGCAAATCAATGTCCCGACATATTTTGCATATTTCCATCCAGTATTTTATTACTGAATAATTTTCTCATGTAGCTCATCACTTAACAATGAGAGCATTGACTGCACAAAAGTGAGCACAAAGAATTACCGTATTTACTCGAATCTAATAAACTACAGTGAGACAACAGCAAACGCGGAAGAATATACATATCATGTCATGTTTATATTCGTATTATTCTTATGCCCAATAGTGATAGTCAGAAATGAAGCACGACAATTGACTAGATTTTTAAATCTAAGATTAATCTAATTTCTGTGCAGAATGTAATGTATTAAAGAGGCGTCTGCAAAGATTTTCAAACGGAGAAAAATTTTCGCTAAACTCTCATTCAGAACATCTTCTATCATACGCAGTCTATTATTTGGTTCTTGATGACCATTATCAAAGAAAGCAGCAGTGTAAGTAACAACAAACAGCAGTCTCTTGGCATTGTTTCGCTAATGAGACAATTCTTCTCTTTTTTTTTTTCATCGTAAGCGGCGGTAGCACGCACAAAAGCAAGCCATGCCACGAGCGGCAACAGGCCGTAAACACTCATTATCAGAATGCGACAAAAAATGCATGACACAGTACAATAATGCATTTTCAGCTTAGAGTGACAAACACCTATAACAAAGAGAACGGCACTTATGAGATCAAAGAAAAATAAGCAATAAATTCAAACTAGATGAAGCACATGAAAAAGAAAGGGTACCCGTATAAATATGGACGGAGCACCTCACGCATAGCAATGGCTACCTGGTAAAGCTTAACTGCTAAGCTTACGACTTGAACCAAACTACTGTAGCTGTATCGTCATTGATTCGACCTAAATTGTGTCTCATATTAAAATGGACCAACTTTGTTTCGATTTGGAGGTGCTGCCTAAAACTTCTCTCTCCTATTGAATTTCGAGTCTCAAATTTCAGGTGCGGCTTAGATTCGGGTAATTTTTTTTTTCCTTGATTTCGAGTCTCATTTTTCAGGTGCGGCTTAGATTCAAGTAAATACGGTATATGTGGTGTTCACCTGCAGTCTTCCTGTAGGGACCTCTTCAAGAAGTTCAGAATTTCAACTGCACCATCATAATACAGATATTAGCAAAAAAAATTTGTCATACATAATCCATCACAATTTGAGAAAAATAGTGATGTCACACTAGTGGAAAAAATTAACTTCATTACACATTAATGAACCTGCCATTGCTTAGAAAGGAGTTCAACATGTAGGAAAAATTCGTAATAATTTAGCCAATAACATGAAATGTCTGACACTTAGCAAAGCTAGTTTTACGTCTAACCCAAAATCATTTTTTCTAGACAATTTCTTCTCTTCCATGGACAAATTTTATTTAAAAACTCATTGCCTGGAAAAAGAATTTTTTTAGGTGTATTTATACAAGTACGGCAAAAACAATGTGTTCATTGATGTTAATACTAATCAAGTGTAAATATCCTGTAAACTGACTTGTTCCACATCATTCTGATAAAATAATCATTCGAATGATCCATGGAATATGTAACTAACTAACGAACTAACTGTGCTTTCCAGCAAGAATCATACCTCAGAATAATTGATGGCTCATGCAAGGTATCACAATACATATCTTGGATTTATAATGAAGTTGATAGATAAAAAACCTACTCACCAAGCAGTAGTTGGAAAACACGCATATAAAGGCACTAAAATTTGCAAGCTTTCAGAGCCAGTGGCTGCTCCTTCTGGCAGAAGGGTTGAAGGGAAAGGAAGAGTGGTGAAGGAAAAGGATTGGGATGGTTTAAGAAATGAGGAGGGTTCAGAGAAGTTGCCCATAATGTTGGGTTGGGGGAGACTTACCAGACGGGATGAGAAGAAAACACTGATTGATGGGGACTGCACTGGATGTGATTTGAAAACCTGTGAGTTTAAAGGTGGAAGATAGAGTCTGGTATCACTGACAAAACACTGTGCGCGAGTTAATAAGAGCAGAAAGCTATGAGCATTGTATGTGGTAGAGGTGGGGGAGGGTAGAGGCAGGAGGGGGGAAGCACTTGGAGAACAGATTAGAAAATAAAAGGTATAGAAAACTAAAAGGCAGTGAAGAAAGGAATAGTTACTGACAAGAAATGCTGAGACTGAAGACATTAACGTAAATTAAGGCCAGGTAGGTGCTGAGAACCAAGAACATGCTGTCATGCCAGTTACCACATCTGGAGCTCTAAGAAAATGGTGTCTAGGAGAAGAAACCAGACAGTACATATGGTGAAACAGGCACTGAGGTCACAACACTCGTGTTCTACAATATGCTCTGCTACAGGGTATTGTGTGTTGCCAGTATACACCCTCTGCCTACAACCATTTATCTTAACTGATAACTTTGTGGTAGTCATGCCAATGTACAAGGTCGAACAGTGTTTACACAACAGCTACTACACAACGTTTTGTTTCTGATAGTATAAGTTTTGCCAGTTAGAAGGCTGTATAGGTGGGGGTAGGAAGATGCATAACGCAAGTCTTACAGTGAGAATGGCCACACAGGAAGGAGCATACATTAGGGAAACAAGTACAAAAGGAGGATATAGTCTGACAAGGACCTTGTGGAGCTTGGGAGGCTGATTATAAGCTCTTCTATGTGTGGTAGGCAAAATATCAGACAGAATGGATCTTATTTGAGGGCATGATTTTAGGAAGTTGTAGCGTTGTCAAAGTAACTGATTAATACATTCAAGACGAGAATAAAACTGAGTGACAAGGGGTACTCCTAAGTTGTTCTATGAGGGATCAGTAGCACCAGAATTGGATGTGATGCCCTGGGAAATTTGCTTTTTAACTAGTCTAGCGGCACTAATTCTATCCAGTGAATGCTGAGGTGAAAATCGTGGTTATTGCAGTAAAGAGTCCACATGTGAACAAATATGTTTACCTTGAATGCCAAGGCTTGATGGGAGGGAGTGCTTGACATGGAAAGGACTGCAACTGTCAAAATGTAAATACCGTTGTTTCTCATTAGCTTTAATGTGAAGAGAAGGGTGTAGCTGACCCACAGTCAGAATGAGGTCAACATCTAGAAAGTGGCATAAGATTCGGAACAGGACCAACTGAAGTTAAATTGGGAGAATGTATTTATGGATTCCAAGAATTATAACAGGTCAGCTTCACCACGAATCCATACAGCAAAGATTCATCAGTGTAGCTGAACCAAACCACAGGCTGAAGGCTTATGAATCCCAGGAAAGCCCCATTCAAGCGACGCATGAAAATGATGGTGTAGGAAGGAGCCATCCTGCTGCCCCTGGCCATGCTGCTGATCTGCATATCTGCCCCTCAAAGGCAAAGGAGTTGTCGGTAAGACTAACTACACAGGGGAAGTTGGTGTAGAGGGGTGTGTGTGATGGGAATGGGATGGGCTTAGATGTCAGAGGATTTAGCAAATGGTTGGTATTTTTAAGAGAGGAGGGAAGTCTTTGTACAACAGGTTGCAGGTGTTTATCAACTAAAGCAGAGAAGTGCTTGGTAGGTGCTTTGAAGCCAGCAGCGGTGGGATGACTGGATTGATTGGGTTTGTGGATACCAGGAATATGGTAAAAAGTGTACCTTATGTGGTTTGGGGGATGTAAGAAGTTCTATGGATTGTGGTGTTAGTCCTTGTGAGGGGCTGAGGTTTTATGAAGCGGCTGTAGATCAGTTAGTATACAGGGACGGGATCTTGATGGCAGATGCTGTATGTGGAGCTTTCAGACAGCTGGCATATACCATCATTAACATCCTCCTGTTGGTCAAGTGCCACAGTGGTAGGTCCCTTGTCTGCTGGCAGGATAATGATGGAGTCATCAGTTTTCAGGAAATGAAAAGCCTGGAGTTCTGCACAGGACAAGTTAGAGTAATGCAGGGAACCATGTGTGAAATCACACATCATGTACAAGCTGTAATATAAACACTTTTCTTACTTTTACACAGACATGACTATCACGAATTTACCAGTTAGGATGAATGGGCAGAGGCTGAGGGTATATACTGTCAAGATACTGTATCCTGTTGCATAGCATACTGTAAAACATGACCTTCATAACCTCAGTGCCTGTTTCACCATATGTACCATCTGCATTCGTCACCCAAACACCAGTTTCTCAGAACTCTGCATGTGCGAACTTGTGTTATACACTATGTGATCAAAAGTATCCAGACACCATCAAAAACATACTTTTTAATATTAGGTACATTGTGCTGCCACCTACTGCCAGGTACTCCATATCAGCGACCTCAGTAGTCATTAGACATCATGAAGGAGCAGAATGTGGCTTTCCGCGGAACTCACGGACTTTGAATGTGGTCAGGTGCTGTCACTTGTGTTATTCATCTGTACGCGAGATTTCCACACTCCTAAACATCCCTAGGTCCACTGTTTCCGATGTGATTGTGAAGTGGAAAAGTGAAGGGACACGTAAAGCACAAAAGCGTACAGGCCGACCTCGTCTGTTGACTGACAGACTGCCGACAGTTGAAGAAGGTCATAATGTGTAATAGGCAGACACCTATCCAGACCATCTGACAGGAATGCTAAAGTGCATCAGGTTCCACTGCAAGTACTGTGATAGTTAGGCGGGAGGTGAGGAAACTTAGATTTCATGGTCGAGTAGCTGCTCATAAGCCACACATCATGCCGGTAAATCCCAAGCTTCACTTGGTGTAAGGAGTGAAAACATTGGACGATTGAACAGTGGAAAAACGTTGTGTAGCGTGACAAATCGTGGTACACAATGTGGCGATCCAATGGCAGGGTGTGGGTATGGCAAATGCCCGGTGAACGTCATCTGCCAGCATGTGTAATGCCAGCAGTAAAATTCAGAGGTGGTGGTGTTATGATGTGGTCGTGTTTTTCATGGAGGCGGCTTCCATCCCTTATTGTTTTGTATGGCACTATCACAGCACAGGCCTACATTGATGTTTTAAGAACCTTCTTCTTTCCCACTGTTGAAGAGCAATTCGGGGATGGCAACTGCATCTTTCAACACGATCGAACACCTGTTCATACTGCATGGCCTGTGTCTGAGTGGTTACACAACAATAACATCCCTGTAATGGACTGGCCTGCACAGCATCAACCTGAATCCCACAGAACACCTTTGGGATGTTTTTGAATGCCAACATCGTGTCAGGCCTCACCAACCGTCATCGATACCTCTCCTCAGTGCAGCACTCCGTGAAGAATGGGCTGCCATTCCCCAAGAAACCTTCCAGCACCTGATTGAATGTATGGCTGCAAGAGTGGAAGCTGTCACCAAGGCTAAGGGTGGGCCAATACCACATTGAATTCCAGCATTACCGATGGGGGGCGCCACGAATTTATAAGTCATTTTCAGCCAGGTCTCCAGATACTTGTGATCACATAGTGTAGCATGCCCTTGGTTCTCACCACCCATCTGGCCTTAATTTACAATCATGTCTTAAATCTCAGCATTTCTCGTCAGTAACTATTCCTTTCTTCACTTCCTTTTAGTTTAGTATACCTTTTATTCTGTGATATGTCTATCACCCCCATCTTCACCACTTATAATGCTCTTAGCTTTCCACTCTTATTAACTTTTGCACAATTTACTCTATCTCCCACCTTTAAGCTCTCAGATTTTCAAAACTCATCCCATGCAGTCCCCAACAATCATTTTTCCTTCTCACCCAATCTGTCAAGTCTCCCCTGACTCGACTCAAGCTTCTGGGTGAATTTTCTGAACTCTGCCCATTTCCCAAAACTTGTGAATCCATTTCCTGCTAACTTCTTCCTTCCCCTTCAACCCTTCTGCCAGAAGGAGCCACTGGCTCCAAAAGCTTGCGAATTTCTATACCTTTATATGTGTGTTCTCCCCATGCTGCTTGGTAAGTTATTTTTTCAATAACTGATTATTTTTACAATGCATATATTGTATTTTAATTCAGCCCTACATCATATACAGGGAAATGCACTTTGAGTACAGTATAATTAACTGGTGATGTTAACTTGATACCTCAAAATTTTTGATAGAATGCAAGTAATGGATGAGTAAAGAAGCACCCACCATTCTACTGACACATGGCATTTCCTACCTGCTCTGTCCCGAGTACTTTGCTGTGACATTACATCTGAGCAAGTAAGAGTAGAAGACATGTTTAGCAAACAGCTGAATGCAAACCACAAGTCATGAAAACGTGTGTGGAACTGTTTGCATAAAAGTTCAAGACAAATTGTTTCTGCTAAATGTCCACCAAAATCTGTAATGTAAAACTTAGAAGTAAAATGCCTTGAAACACACACACACACACACACACACACACACACACACACACACACACACACACACACACACTTGGGGTGGCCTGATCACATTGAGAAAGAAAAAAAAATGGGCATTTCACAAAACCTTTGTTTCCTGTGACTACAATATCACATGAGTCACAATTGGAATCTGTCAACTTATACAAATAACTGGATGTAACAAGTTGTGGGGGATAAGAAATGGAAAGACTCAGTCCTATGTAAATCAGAAGTCACACTTCAGTTCATTGGGAGCCCACTGGGAAAAATGAAATCTGTCTACAAAGGAAATTCCTTACAAAATACTCTTTCAACCAATCCTAAATGTTGCTCAAGTTTATGGGACCACACCACATACAAATTAATGGGGAATATTGAACACATACCTTTAGAAAGTTTCAAGAACCAGTATTAAGTGACTAACTTAGAAATATACTATATGTTGTTGGTGTTGTGGTCTTCTGTTCAAAGATTGGTTTGATGCAGCTCTCCATGCTAATCTGTTCTGTGCAAGCCTCATCATCTCCAAGTAACCACTGCAGCCCACATCCTTCTGAATCTGCTTACTGTATTCATTTCTTGGTCTCTCTCTATGATTTTTATCTCCCACACTTCCCTCCAGTACTAAATTGGTGGTCCCTTGATGTCTCAGAATGTGCACTACAAACTGATCCCTTCTTCTAGTCAGGTTGTGCCACAAATTTCTTGTCTCCCCAATTTTATTCAGTACCTCATCAATAGTTATGTGATCTATTCATTTAATCTTCAGCATTCTTTTGTAGCACCACATTTCAAAAGCTTCTATTCTCTTCTTGTCTAATCTGTTTATTGCTCATGTTTCATTTCCATACATGGCTACACTCCATACAAATACTTTTAGAACAATTAAGTCTACACTCGATGTTGACAAATTTCTCTTCTTCAGAAACACTTTTCTTGCCACTGCTAGCCTACATTTTATCTCCTCTGAACTTTGGCCATCATCAGTTATTTTGCTGCCCAAACAGCAATTCTCAACTACTACTTTAAAGTGTCTCAATTCCCTAGTCTAATTCCCTCAGAACCACCTGATTTAATTTGACTAGTTTCTATTGTCTTTGTTTTGTTATTGTTGATGTTCATCTTATATCCTCCTTTCGAGACACTGTCAATTCTGTTCACCTGCTCTTCAAAGTCCTTTGCTGACTGACAGAATTACAATGTCATTGGTGAACCTCAGTCTGGTTTCCTTTACTGCCTGCTCAGTGCACAGATTGAATAATGTCAGTGATAGGCTACAAGCATGTCTCACTCCCTTCTAAATCACAGCTTCCCTTTCGTCCCCCTCCACTCTTGTAACTGCCATCTGGTTTCTATACAAATTGTAAACAGCCTTTCACTCCATGTATTTTATACATGGCACCTTTAGAATTTGAAAGAGTATTCCAGTAAACATTCTCAAAAGCTTTCTCCAAGTCTACAAATGCTATAGACATAGCTTTGCCTTTCCTTAACCTAGCTTCTAAGACAAGTTGTAGGGTCAGTATTGCCTCTTATGTTCCTATATTCCTCCAAAATCCAAAATGATCTTCTCCAAGGTCAGCTTCTACCAGTTTTTCTATTCATCTTCTGTAAGGAACTTGTGTTAGTACTTTGCAACCGTGATATGTTAAACTGATAGTCTGGTAATTTCCACACCAGACAGCACGTGTTTTCTTTTTAATTGGAATTGTTGTATTCTTCTTAAAACCTGAGGGCATCTCACCTGTCTCATACATTTCGCTCACCAAATAGAAGAGTTTTGCCATGGCTTGCTCTCCTGATTTTACCAGTAGTTCTAATAGAAAGTTGTCTGCTCTAGGAGGCTTGTTTCGACTTATGTCTTTCAGCACTCTGTCAACTTCTTCATGTAGCATCATCTCTCTCATCTCATCTACATCGATATCCTCTTCCATTTTCATAATATTGCCATCAAGTACATCTCCCATGTATAGACACACTATATACTCCTTCCGCCTTTCTGCTTTCCCTTCTTTGTTTCAAGCTGGTTTTCCATCTGAGCTCTTGATATTCATACAGGTGATTCTCTTTTCTCCAAAAGTCTCTCTAATTTTCCTGTAGGTAGCATTTATCTTTCCCCTAGTGACGTATGCTTTTAAGTCCTTAAATTTGTCCTCTAGCCATTCCTGCTTAGCCATTCTGCACTTCCTGTCAGTCTCATTTGTTAGACTTTTTATTGCCTTTCAACGGCTTCATTTGCTGCATTTTTTAAATATATTTTCTCCTTTCATCAATTAAATTCAATACCTCTTGTGTTACCGAAGAATTCCTACTAGCCCTCATCTTTTTACCTACTTGAACCTCTTCTGTCTTCACTATTCATCTCTCAAAGCTAACCATTCTTCTTCTCCTGTATTCATTTGCACTGTAATTGTCAATCATTCCCTAACACCACCTCTGAAACACTGTACAACTTCTTGGTCTTTCAGTTTATCCATGTGCCATCATCTTAATTTTCTACCTTTTTGTAGTTTCTATAGCCCCCCCTATATTGCTCCTGCAAAAACTGTGAGAATAATATTGGATTAATTGCAGCACTTACCCGTATTTACTCGAATGTAAGCCGCACTTTTTTTCCGGTTTTTGTAATACAAAAAACCGCCTGCGGCTTAGAATCGAGTGCAAAGTAAGCGGAAGTTCTGAAATATGTTGGTAGGTGCCGCCACAACTAACTTCTGCCATCGAATATATGTAGCGCTACACAGGCATGCTTTACAGGCACAAAGATAAATACTGGCGCCAAAGCCTCTGCGTCAGTAAATAAATTTAAAAAAAAAAAACGTGGAAGACGAGCTTTTTTCTCCGCCCCAAATTTCTACCACTGCATTTTCATACATTATCCAACAAAGTAAATACAAACTCCGTATTGTTCATCTTCAAATGTAGCAGCTTTTCAATGTACTACGAAAATCCGACTGGCAAGACCGTTTGCGATGTTTGTCCGTATGGCCAATTCTACGTTCTGATTTTTTTTCTACCTGTGAGAAGAGATGGTTGCTAATGGGAACTTTTGTGAATTCTGAATCACATGCAGTATTCTCTTCACCATAAGAATAATACAAATATAAACATTTTGCCATGTATTCTTTCGTGTTTGCTGCTATCTCATTTAAATCCTGTCTGCCTAATAAACTACGAAACTAGAGTGAGACAACACAAACGCGGAAGTATACACATATGTCATGTTCATATTCGTATTATTCTTATGCCTAATAGTGATATAGTCAGAAATGAAGCACGGCAATTGACTAGATTTTTAAATCTAAGATGACTCTAATTTCTGTGCAGAAAATAATGTACTAAAGAGGCGTCTGCAAAGATTTTCAAACGGAGAAAAATTTTCGCTAAACTCTCGTTCAGAACATCTTCTATCATACACAGTTTATTATTTGGTTCTTGTTCATCATTATCAAAGAAAGCAGCAGTGTAAATAACAACAAATAGCAGTCTCTTGCCATTGTTTCGCTACTGAGACAATTACTCTCTCTTTTTTTTTTTATTGTAAGCGGCGGTAGCACGCACAAAAGCAAACCATGCCGCGAGCGGCGACAGGTCGTGAACATTCATTATCAGAATGCGACAAACAATGCATGACATAGTACAGTAATGCATTTTCAGCTTAGAGTGATGAAAACAACTATAACAAAGAGAACGGCAATTATCAGATCAAAGAAAAATAAGCAATCAATTCAAACCAGATGAAGCACATGAAAAACGAAGGGTACGCGCATAAATAAGGACGGAGCGCCTGACGCATAACAATGGCTACCTGGTAAAGCTTAACTGCTAAGCTTACGGCTCGAACCAAACTACTGCAGCTGTATCGTCATTCATTCGACCTGAATTCTGTCTCACATTACAATTGACCAACTTTGTTTCGATTTGGAGGTGCGGCCTAAAACTTTTCTCTCCCCTTGAATTTCGAGTCTCAAATTTCAGCTGCGGCTTAGATTCGGGAAATTATTTTTTCCTTTATTTCGAGTCTCATTTTTCAGGTGCGACTTAGATTCGAGTGCGGCTTAGATTCGAGTAAATACGGTAAGCAGTCATTGAATGGAATGGGAAGTTCAAATGATTCAAAAGGCTCTGAGCATTATTGGACTTAACAAGTGAGGTCATCAGTCCCCTAGAACTTAGAACTACTTAAACCTAACTAACCTAAGGACATCACTCACATCCATGCCCGAAGCAGGATTCGAACTTGTGACCGTAGAGGTCGCGCAGTTCCAGACTGAAGAGGCTAGAACCACTCGGCCACACCGGCCGGATGAATGGGAAGTAACCTTACTTAATACATGGTACAATGAGAAGTACCATATGCCATGCACTTTACGGTGGTTTGCAGACTACAAATGTAGATTTAGCCATCAAATATCTCATTTAATGGCTGAGAGGTCAGAAATTTTTCAAAGAAATTCACAATTTGTGACCTCCATTGTTGTTATAATCTCTCTACTTTCCATTCTAAAATCTAGGCTTGTAGCATTATAATTGTTGATATGTGTTTTCATGAGATTATAGTATATACTTTTTTAAATCTTTAAAGTTTGTGTTTGGGCTTTAATGTTGTTCTACTAATCAGAAAGTGCCAGGCACCAATTAAGTTCTTCACAGGCATCTGTCCTGAGAATTGAAGTAGCTGAGTCACAGGTGAGGTAAACACAGAGCCATCTAAGGAATAGGTTTTTTTCCAATCAGAAACGAAAGATATACACAGGATAGCAATGAAGGAAACAAAACTAAGAAAGGGTACAAGACTGACAGAAAAATAATATGGGAATCATATGATTAGGCAGATGCTGAAGTAGTATTTACTAATGGAATCCACACTGCCTGCTCTGTTCTGGAAGGAGATAAAACACACACACACACACACACACACACACACACACACACACACACACACACACTCACTCACTTACTTACTTACTTACTTACTTACTTACTTACTTACTTACTTACTCACTCACTCTCTCTCTCTCTCTCTCTCTCCCTCCCTCCCTCCCTCCCTCCCTCGTGTGTGTGGTAGTGCCTCAACTATTTGGGGTGTAGTTTCTTTAGTCCCTGAATTATTTACATTTCACTGGGACTCTTCATTAATATAGTTACATGATTTGCCTTTTTTGTCATGCATCTGGCTGCTATTCAGTACCACCTCCTCCTCCTTGCTAAGAGCTTCCTATCCTTTTATGCTTTTGATTCTTTTCATGCATTTTATGCATCTGACTTAACTCATGGTCCTTTTTACCTCTTTCTCCTTCTATCTGCATCTTGTCTCTTCTTTTTTCCTTTCCTTCCCTTCTGTTTGCAAAACAAGTGACTGCTGGCTCTGGAAGACACTCACTATCTTCCACGCTTTGTGGTTCTACCACCCAGGTAGTCCGAATTCCAGTTGATATCATTGACAAGTCAGCAAGCTATACTTCTACATTAAAAATACTCATCATATGTTCATTCATTGGTGAATGTAAGAGGCCTTTGCAGATAAGATAATAAGATTTAGTGAAAGGGAGAAAATAACTAAACAACAGCAAATCATAAAACCTAAAACAACATTTAATGCCGTGTAGAGGTTCCTCAATCAGGAATTATATATAAATACATGGTTAATATGGTTATTTTTTATTAGTAAGTAAAGCTTAAAATATACAGTACCTGAAAGACCAACACAAATATTAGAAATAGTGCCATGTATATTATCCGGAACAGTGTCATACGTTTTCCAGTAATTCCAATGGCAAACAGCATTATTGCCACTACCCAAATGAAGTATTTCACCATAATCATTTTAACATACTTGAAGACTGGCTCTAAACATCCATATGTTTTATTAGTTTCATTCTGGTTACCAAAACCTGAAAAGATGTGAAAATAACAAGATCAATGAATAGCCAACCTGACAACCATCTGCATAAAAGGAATTTTAAGTAAAAACACCATAAATCAGTTTTATTTGTTCTTTGTACAGCAGTACAAGAGAAAGTGACCAGAATATTGTCATCCATAATCTGTACAAGCAGATGAAATTAACAAGAACATAAATTAACTGTGGCACCAGTGGACTAACAGACGATCAAGCTACCTTACAAAACAGATCTTTAGTATACAAGTCACAATTTCTGTGTGTGGCGTTCATCATTATGAATTATTATTATTACCTTTTTTGAAATCGTTAACCAAACATCAACAGCTATGGTTAATTCCTCTTAGTGCTGCATGTTCTAAATTTCAGAGTTCTAATATGCATACCCCCTTACTAATAGTAACTGTTGCACATTTAAACACAATGGAAACAGTTTAGTCACAAACGTGCATGACCAGGTTTGTTTAGTTCTCTTCATCAAAAAGATTTGATGATAGAATGTAGATATGCTTGCTTCTGATATCATCTCTTCTGGGAAATGAAAATAAATGTATCCGCTGTTATGTTCAGTAATCAGAAAAATATGAATGAGGTCTCAAACAAACATGTAAATCCAATTTATATACGAACAAGAACAGTTTTCCGATCAGCTCTGTGTCTTAATGTTGTTGAACGCATCATACAGTATAGTTACTAAACAATTTATTTTACAAGGAAGTTGAATTATTTACTATCCCTAACACAGAAATCTATTTTTAAGAATCAATTATAAAAAAAAAAAACATTATAAATAAATGTCCATTGCTCTGTAGCTACACAATAACTGTGAAAATTATATGATGGCTTGATGATGAAGAGTAAGGAAAGATTTTATTTTGTAATCACATTTCTCAAATGTTTACAGACTAAAGACAAAACTTACAATTGACTATTCATTCCAACAATACAATAACGAACAACAACTGAGCATCCAACGCCTACCTTTGGCTTACAATAAGATGTAATTCACACATTTTTATTTATAATTAAGTAGGTTACTTTCCTTTATTATGAGTACATCCTTAAATTGATATTCCAGATATCCCAAACAAGCCCAATTGCACAAACAAGGTGTCTCCCAATAAGGGAATGTTCCACTCTTATGTAAGTCATTCAACCTAGACAAAAATGGGGCAAAAAATACACTTATTTTAAACAGCAACCATGTTTTGTGTCACAATATTTTAATGCCTCTACAGCAGTCAATTATATTCATCATGGCACCAAAAACTATTTCTAATGGCAGTAACAACAAATACTACTGATCCTTGAGGCAGAAATGGAGCATCTATTCATCTGCTGTCAAAGCAAAACAACAACTTGAAGTGAGGTCTCCCAGAATGTTAGAGAAGTTTGATGACACTGATATCTAAATCAGGTGATGAATTCACAGCTTTTGCCACATTTCAGTTTTTTAAACAGATTACCTGTTTCAAAATTATTTAACTGGACAGATAAAAAATCTACTCACCAACTGGTTTGCAAGCTTTCGGAGCCAGTGGCTCCTATGGGCAGTAGGATTGTAGGGGAAGGAAGAGGGGAATGAAGGAATAGACTGGAGAGGTCTAGAAAAAGAGGTAGATTTCAGGAAAGTCGTCCAGAACTGTGGGTCAAGGGAGACTTACCATACAGGATGAGAAGGAAAGCATCTTCCTTTCCTTTTCATCCTGAACGGTAAGTCTCCCCAGACCTGAGGTTCTGGGTGACTTTCCCAAACTCTACCCCTTTTCCTAGACCTCTCCAGTCCTTTTCCTTCACCTCTCTTCCATCCCCTTCAACCCTTCTACCTGAAGGGGGAGCCACTGGCTCTGAAAGCTAGCAAGTTACAACCATCTTTTTTATGCGTATGTTCTGCTGCCGCTTGGTGAGTAGATTTTTTTTATCCATCCAATTAAATAATTTTGTCAATAATTGATTGTTTTTGTTGTTTCACCTTTACAAACATCAGATCCAAAGAATGCAATGCAGTTGGTACTCCTTTGGTTTTTTAATTTAACATTATTTGGTCATTCCCAAACCTGAGAGGTACTAACAGCATCTTGAAGATGTCTGTAAAGCCTAAACTGTTAATCTGGTTAAGAAACAAAAATGTGGTTGTCATAACACAAATAAATAACACTTGAATCCTTAGCTTTTGAAAATTTTAAAACTTCCTTACTAGAAATGAAAGACTCTGAACTCTGGATTGCATGAGGCAGAAAATGCCATTTAAGTTCTCATATTTGAGTGGAATAGCATCAATTTAACTTCTATTAGTTTCTGAATGCGCTGATTCTGCAACTGTTTGCTGAATTAATGAAATCAGCTCCATATGAAGTGTAGAACTGTTTAGTCCACTGCTGGTTTCAGCCTATATATTAGGCTATTTTTAAGAGGTTCTGAAAACTGCCATAAATATGATAGGTACACACACACACACACACACACACACACACTGTATATAACAGAAGATGAAGAAACAAGCTTTACAAATGTAAAACTGCAGATAGAGTATAAAACTTACACTATGCTGTAGAGAAGCAATGTCCAGGTGATGAAAGCGCAAGTTCGGTTGATTTAAAATGATAAGTGCACAACAATATTGTGAAAATATGGACATCCCAAAGTTGTATAATTCATTACATTCTTTGGGTTTAAGAGGATATATGTTCTGACAAATTCGAAAATTCACAAATTCACAACTGTATCCATTTGTTTGTAAACTTGCTCTGTAAGCAGTCCACAAGACATCGAAGTTGTGTTAATGAGCTCTGCAGTTCCATGTGGTTCAACTCCTACGTGCTAGAGGACTCAATTCTACCCTTGGCTTGGATGATCCATCCATTGTAATTATTTCATGCTTTTATTAAAACTAAAAAACCATTCTTAACCTTTTATTTGTAAAACATACGATTCAGGATTTTGAAATATGACAAAACACAAATCCTCTTAAACCCAAGGATACGTGTAATGTAATGAATTATACAGTCTCGAGATGCTCACATTTCTCACAATATCAATGGGCAGATAGCATTTTAAATGCATCTGACTCCCTATAGCAGAATGAACGTTTTATACTATATCTGTTACTATGCATATGTAAACTTTGTTTTTCATCTTCTATTGTATACACTGTTTGTATAGCTATCATATTTATGGCAGTTTTCAAAACCGCTTGAAAAAGACCTAACACAAAGGCTGTAGTGGCAGAGGACTAAAAGTTCTGCACAACAACTGGAGAAGTTTTTCATTAATTTACTTCTCCTAGGTCAAGTGCTGCTAGTTTGAAGAAATTGTTTTACAATACTTGAGATAACCAGATTGACTTCAAAAGAAATGTGCTGGACTGTGAGGAATGTGGATCACAATGTGCCAGCCAAATATCTGACAGCACCACAAACACAGCCTGCTCTAGCAGACCTGTGTCTACTGTCCATGCAGCATTCTGTAAGTCTTCTGAATATGATGGACACATATTAAGGCTGAGTTTTGCCTTGTTAACCTCCTCACTGCACACAAACTTCCCATTCAACATCGTGCCACTTTCACAAATACATATCACGGACTTCTTATGATAGCCGAGTTCATTTCCACCAATGTGAGGACACCTGACTTTGTTGACCAGCACCCACATTTGACTGTCTGCAAACTCCTGTTGTTATTCTGGTCTGATTTCCACCATACACTCACCTAGTAGCCATTGCTACAATAGACATCTACACCAATATCCTACATAAACATGACCTGCTCAGCAGTGCACACCCTCAGTTGTTAGTCACAATGTGGACCCCAAGAAATTAATAATTATTATTGTCTTTCTATCTCCTTAAAGTTTTACACTCAATACTCAGTTGTTTGAGTCAGCTACACATGCTGCTATGTGCATACTTAATTTATGGCTCAAAGCCCCCAAGGGCAGTAGAGAGCCTGCACTAAGTTGCAGCACAACCAGGATTATTTTAATAGCTAATAAGAAGATATGGGAGAGAGGTCATGTGACTGACTCCCACATCTGGCCCCAGAGACATGCTTCTTTAACTCACTTTTGTGATTTAGTCCTGCTGTAATCTAGTGCCATGTGGCCATGCCCTGGTTGCATGTTAGATATCCACTACGGTAGATGGCTAAAGTCACCTTCCCCTGCCTATTTTGTGGATTATGTCTGTCCCTGTCACTATTGTAACACGCATCTGCCTCAGATTCACTCTATTATTCTGTATGCACACTGTAATATCACTGTTCCTCTCTAATATATTAACTTTCAGCCACTCACCCCTGTTGCCTATACAACTGACATATGATAAATCTATATCATCCCTGGAGAGTCCCATTGTGGTTCAAATCTTCAATAACTGCAGACTTTTTTTCAATGTAAGGCTTCCATTTACCTCTGACAAATCACATCTTCCATTCCACCCACATCCCTCATTCACACTGTACTGTACAGCAGTTTGTTTCAAATCAAAACCTCTGATTGTAAACCTAATACATTCTTTATTTTCAGTTGATAAAATTCACTCTGTTACTTATTATGCCCCTGAAGAGGAAACTTACTAATAGGTATCAGCAATTGGTACCAGAAATGCTCAGTCTTGCTCAAAACTACTTACTTTTATCACTAAGTGAGAATACACAGTAGTTAATGCTCGGCACTTTTGTTTGGAAGAAGCACGGCCTTTAATAAAACATTCTCGGGTTTCAAGCCACGTCAAGTGGTTTACTGCCCACAAGCTTTCGGCAGAGATCTCCTCTGCCATTATCAAGTGGATGATGGTCGTGTGGTTGTCATTGCTGTGCCGTCGCTCGTGACATCATTGGTGCTCGGTCCCACACCATAAATGGTAATGTTTTGGCCGAGTGACTGCTGGGCCCGCTTCAACTTTCTCAACACCGGATCCCACACTGTACTCAGCTGCAATCCACTATCTCTATTGAAGGTGTTGTCAGAAATTTCAAACTCTATGGCCTCATTTATCACACTATCCCAGAAGCCATTAGACCATTTAATAATAGACAACTCATCGAATGCAATTCAGTGTCAGTTTTCCAGAGCATGTTCTGCTACAGCTGACTTTTCGGGATAGCACAGACAGTAACACCTTTCATGTTATATGTGGCACTGTTCAATAGTGCGAACAGTCTGGCCGACATAGAACTGCCCACATCCATACGACATCTTGTAAATTCCTGGTGTTCTGAGGCCTACATTGTCTTTCACAGATTTCATTAGTTGCTAGATCTTTGCCGGAGGTCTGAAGATTGTGTCTATTTTATGCCTCTTCAGG
Organism: Schistocerca americana; assembly: GCF_021461395.2. Lineage (NCBI taxonomy): Eukaryota > Metazoa > Arthropoda > Insecta > Orthoptera > Acrididae > Schistocerca > Schistocerca americana. The sequence continues at coordinate 132,219,526 of NC_060123.1, read as the reverse complement.
AGCTGACTAATCTTCCCTGTTGTCAAATCACAAAACATTAAGAATGCAACCTGCTTGGTGTCTTCTTCAGAGGTCTTCTTCCTTTGAGGCTTGGATGACACTGCTTGTGAGATCTGTTTGTTGTTGTAACCATTTACTTTAAAAACTTTGCATAAGTGGCTCAATTCTCTCAGCAAGTTTTCAGCATCTGAGATGGTTTCAGCTCGATGTACTAAGGTCCTCAGAACTGACTGTTTCTGTGCTAGGTGATGGAAGCTGGTGGCGTGCAGATACCGATCTGTGTGGGTGGGCATGCAGTAAACACTATGACCTACATACCCATTGGGTTTACGGGAGACAAGCACGTCCAACAACGGCAGGGAACCCTCCTACTCTACTTCCATTGTGAAGTTGATGTGGTCATGGATGCTGTTGAGGTGCTCCAGGAACTCTTCTGACTTTTCTTGTCCATGTGGCCACATGACGGATATCACCACGGAAGCATTCATTCATACATAGCACTGCTTCTAATATATTGCTCTCAGTGAATGACAGAGAGCAGTCTTTACATACAGCCCTCCAGCCCATCCACCACCACCACCACCACCACCACCACCACCACCACCACCACCACCACCACCCTCAATGCCCTCCCTCAACCACCAGCTGTGTATGCCCTAGCCACCTGCTACCACATGCGGGAGCTGCACTACCAGTATAAGTACTGCAATATCCACTGTAACTGAACACTTCATCAGAATAGAATAAGTATGATGTTTCCAAAATTTCATGTTGCCACACAGCTGAGAGCTATTCATCAGATTCAAAGAGTACACCTAGGGTAATACAATATGCAACAGTGACCTCACAAACCAATTACACACGATTTGAAATTAAAGGATAGTAACATTGTAAGAGTAACTATAACAACTTGGTACCTGAGGTAGCAGTGTTGACAGTAACTTGCAAAGGAGCTGCTAAGTCGTGCAAGGCTGAAGTACTTCGCTGTTCAAATTTTTCTTGCATATACTGCCGTAGTGTTATCCAGAACATAATTGTGTATGCAATCTGAAAATTGGAAAATAAGATTAGGCACAGGAGAATGACTTAAGTAAAATACAGTAAACAAAGAGGCAATGGTATGTATGATGCACCATCACCTCAGGAGGCATTTACATCTTCAGGCACAGAAATAGGCACACATATAAATTTAATTCCACTACTATACATAATGATCTATTTCTGTGTATCACTCAAATGTTATACAATTTTTGTCTTCTCTGCTGGTAACAAATTCATACCCTAGAACACAGTGAAAATGTGTAAACATACCATCAGTGGGTTACTTACTCATGGCCAAGGAAACTCCAATTTTATTCTACATCATATTTTGACCACATCTAGCGAGTATTTGTATTTGATAAAGCCTTTTTTCTTGTGATTTCATTCAAATTATGCTACACTGTTGTAGCTACCTTATTTTAAAATTCAAACTGTAAATCACATTAATAAATAAAATAATCAGTTGAGTTCTAAAATTTGTTAATCTCAGCCACTTCAGGCATGAAGCCTGCACAAAAATATAACAGCTGAATCTGAATACTTAGTGTTGATACTTCTGTCAGCATAACAGTTAGTTCTTGTGAATGAATATTTTGCATTATCTCCCGTCTCTAATGAAATACCAGATAAGAAAATAATGAAACAACTACATGAAAAACAAAATAACTTGTTTCTAAGATACTAGGCATTCAAAGTGATCTTTTAATGGATAAATTATTGCAATTATACAATTTCATAACATGACCAGCACACAGCTAAACCAACAAAGTAAGAGCGACACTGCTTTCCTAATTTTGTAAATCTCAGTGCCCCAGTTTAAAAACTACAATTAATTAACCATAACATTATGTTCAGATATTCTGTGACACACTTTCCTAAACATCAATACTTTAGACAGATGAAAGGTACATAAAGATGTTCATACAAACTCTTCAGAACATGGGGTTAGTTTCCATGTATAATACGAGGGAGTGCTGAAAAGTAATACCTCTGAATTCTTAATTTGAAAACTCTTAAAACTCTGTAAATAAAACAATGTTATTAACATTTTACATCATTAGTCTTCGAGTCTACATATTTATTTCTCGACACAGTCACCCTGGTGATGAACACTTTTTCCCCAACAAGAGACCACTTTGTTGATACCATCACTGCAGAATGTCTGTCTGTTGATGGAACCACAACCTCACTTCTGCTTGTATGTACTGCTTCAACACTACCAAGGTGAAGCACTTGCTGGTGCCCTTTAAGCTTTGGAAACAGATGAAAATTGGATGGGACCATGTTGGGACTGTACGCAGGATGATCAATGACAGTGAAACCAAAGTATCAGATTGTTGCCGATGTCGCAGCACTTGCATTTGGTCTGGCAGTGTCATGCTGAAGGAAGTATGCTCCAAATATGGAAGAACTCTTCAAATTCATGAAACGTTATTACGGCACACTGTTTCTCATGCACCAACATAGTTGTTTTACACACCACCATGTTACAAGTTACAATTTGGAGCCCTCTAGCTGCACATAGTTGCAACCTGAGTAAGCAAAGCGGTACAATCTATTGAGTATTATGCATGACATGTACTACCTCAACCAATATTGAGAAATGAATAAAAAAAATTGAGGGCATTACTTTTCAGCACATCCTCATATAAACACTTGGTGACTATTTCTTCCAAGCATTATTCAGTATAACTGTACTCTGCAACCTAAATAGATCTGTAATTGTTCTGTGCTCGAGCCTCTTAGCAATTTCCTATTTCTATAGGAATATAACACTTGTGACAAAGTATAACATTTATTTTTACCAGTGATAATTTTATGAACTGTGTAGCTTTGCCTCTGTTCTCTAGTATCTGTGTTTTGATCACAGGGAAGAAGGCAGTAGATTTAACATACTTCCTGTATGCCATTAGATGAGAAAGGATGCACAGTACCTGTCACAAGTTTTGATAGAATATTTATCTAGTTCTCTTGGCTTGAATGGAGACAGGAATTGATGAAAATAATTTTGATGAAGGTGGCTGTTACATACTCTCTTAATGAATTTCAAGGTACCCTACTGCACAAAGATAGATGAAACTTTTCCAAAAGTTGTTTACTGTTTTTCTTATTTTTCATCAGTTTCGTTTACTCTGAACTGTGGAGAGCAGTTTATTTTCAGGTTCTCTCACTCTCACTCTCACTCTCACTCTCCTCCTCCTCCTCCTCCTCCTCCTCCTCCTCCTCCTCCTCATGAAATTTCATTATTTCACTAATGTAATTGCCTTTTCTAATGACCACACATTCATGGTGTTTGTACATTGTTTTTTCCTAGTATGTCTTTAAGCCAGTTCAAAACACATCTTCACATTTCATCCAACCATTATGTGGTCAGTTTCATTGTAATAAGGAGTTGGAAACTCTATTGTCAATCTACTTTCATTCATTCTTGTAATGAGCCCGTATAATTACTTTAATCTCTTCTTGCTCATTATGAATGTTACTTTCAATCAAACCTGTAGATATACACATTTTTTCTCTTTCTGTAAAGCCTGGGTTACATTGGAGTGACCAAAAGTAAACAAGCACCAGCAAATTAGAATTCTCTCTGGTGCAAATGCAACCTGTGTGCAAGCGGACACCATGCAATCATGTTCAGTTCGCATTCATATCTGCATGTTTGTATTTTGCCAGTTGTAGGTTTTTCAGCAAGCACCAAAGGAAGTTCACAAAGAGCATTTGTTGCAGTTTTGCAAGTGAACTTGGTTGTTGACATTACTTGGGCGAGTGATGGAGTGGTCTGAAGAGAATGAAATGTTTCTGATAACAGAATATAGATGTCATACGTCCTTGCGAGACAAAAAAAAAGATTGGTGGAAAATATCTGAAGCATAGAAAAATCCAAATTGGGACAAGAAAAAGACAATAAATTCATTAGATGCTGTCATCAAGTGGAAATGGAGGCAATAGCACAAAATTAAATTATTAAAAAGTACCAGTACAGTAAAATTTCTTGAAAGTAAATAAGTGCCTATATGTCTAAAAACAAAGATGATGTGACTTACCAAACGAAAGCGCTGGCACGTCGATAGACACACAAACAAACAAACACAAACATACACACAAAATTCAAGCTTTCGCAACAAACTGTTGCCTCATCAGGAAAGAGGGAAGGAGAGGGAAAGACAAAAGGAAGCGGAAAGCCGCTCCCGGGATTGGAATGACTCCTTACCCTCTCCCTTAAAACCCACTTCCTTTTGTCTTTCCCTCTCCTTCCCTCTTTCCTGATGAGGCAACAGTTTGTTGCGAAAGCTTGAATTTTGTGTGTATGTTTGTGTTTGTTTGTGTGTCTATCGACGTGCCAGCGCTTTCGTTTGGTAAGTCACATCATCTTTGTTTTTAGATATATTTTTCCCATGTGGAATGTTTCCCTCTATTAATTCATAAGGGTCTATATGTACGTATTTGCTGATTAAAATTAAAAATTGTTTAATTATTTTTAAGTTTTTTTTCCACTCTTGCAGTTCATGTGCTTAATATAGTTCCTCATTCTCTGAAGTGAATTATGTTTGCTGTCAAACCATGCAGTATTTGGAAGTACACAACAGAAAAGCCATTCACAAGGGCTCACTAAGGTTTAGTTTGGCAAACCAAAACATAGATGTGACTGGCTAAGCTCCTCGAGAGCTGTACATTTAGCATCACCTAAATATGATAATTTTATGGAATCAAAAACATACAGAGAACATTGCATCACCTTTCTTCTCCTACCATTTCTGTGACACCATTTGAGAATAAAATTTTATAAATTCATTCATACACATTTTGAAAACTCAGATAACAGATTTGAAGGTGACATTGTGCATTCAAGTGAATTTAATGAACGTAAATATTTTTGGATGAACTATACTCCAAAACATAACAAAAAATTAAGAAGAAAAAAGATATTAACAGAAAAGTAGCCCAAGATGTCAAAGCTTATACATTTAACATATCAATCATTTATTACTCATAATAATATTTCAACACTAATTTCATAATCTCTAATTTGTATAACATCATCATGTAAAACAATGACTTTAATCCAGTATGGTTAAATACCTTTATTAATAGTGGTTCACAAGCTAACCCATCCGGTTTCTCGAAGCCAATTTGTTTCAGATTAACTCCTTTGACTTCCTGAGGCAACTCCGAATCATTTAAATCCATTCCATAAATATATTGTGCTATGAGCAGAAGCTCTGCATAAAAAACTAAGAATGGGGAGCTGCGCAACATAGCTCTGCGCTGATTTGGGAACATCCACAGTAAACTTGCCCATAACAGTAAAACAAATGTAAGCCAACTGTGGTGTGTAATACTCCATGCCTGAAAATTAATTTCATCATATTACTTTACTGAACTATAAGAAAGTCTTTACATGCAACTTCAGTTATCAAAATTATGCTACGAAAAGTGCAACTCCATGCAGCCCATTCCTTCAGGATATTTAATATAAATATAACCATCAAAATGCATATATAAAGTTTTAAGTCTCTGGAAATGAAATAGACTAATATTTCACTTTATTTAGTTGATTTTTATTTAATTGTAATAAATATACACACAGCACATCATTATACAAATCTTTATTAACAGCAAGGAAATGAAAGCTGTGTAGTGTAGTCAAGGATTAAGCATATGTAGTTCTAGTACTAGGGTTAAAAAACAGAAAATAAATTTATCTTAACTCATTAATTTATTATAAGAATTCCGTAACATCTGAAACAATTGACATTTAGTACGAGACAGTTAAAATATAAACCAACACCAAATTCCTCACATAGATATACAAAAATTTAAGCACTGTATTGCATTGCACTATAACATCCGACAGGAGTGTCATCATGTGTTAGTGCACGATTAAGTGTTTGCTTAGTGTTGGTGGTGCAGTACCACATGATATAGCCAAGTGAACCATGGTTGCCAAAGCAATTCCTTGCCCAACTGTCAAGGGCACAGTGTTTTTCTGCATGTTTCCTGTAATTATATGTATTCCTTTTATTCCTAATTTCTGTCAATATTTCATTTCATGTTCGCTCCTTACTGATTAATTGTTACATAGTTGCTACAGGTTAACTAGTTCGCTTTTAGAAGCAATTCTGCTTTCTGCAAAGCATCAGTGCATTAAAGTACAATATCGCTCTTCTATCGATAAGGAAGCATGTCAGTAGATGACGAACCCACAATGAAGCCCATATACCTCCAGATGAGTGTGTGTTTGTCAGTTCTGGTTATGGTTATAAGCACATGCAAATCAGCCAAAGTCCAGCCAAAATTGACAAGTAGTGACCCCGAACATGACACGTTAACTGGAAGGAACTGAACCATAGCTGATTTTTATAAAGTTTACAGAATGTTTGAAGAACTGTCAGTGTTATGACTAGTGGTCCACTTGCCTCTGTTTTGGCCCAATAACCCACTCCTATGGTTTGTACAGGTGGAAGCAAGTTTCTGTTATGCTGGAATCATGGCTGCCCTCAAAGTGAGCCAACTGGATCATCACTTTGTGACTGAAATGCAAGGCATCACAGGGTCCCCAGAGGCGAATTCCTGTGGGAAACTCAATCCAGAATGATATGGAGAGTCACTGCCAACAGAAGGATAGAGTATACCAAGTTCTTCCACAAGAGGATATTGGGGACTATAAGCCTTTGCAATATCTAACAAATATCCAGCAAGGGAAACACCCCATCGCACTCCCCTCAGATTTAGTGGTAAGATGGCCCAGTGGACAACCCATCAAAAACTGAACACAGATTAAGCAAGAAAAAAGGTAGAAGGTGCACTGAACTGTGAAAAAAGAAGCAAAATAGAAACAGTGAATGGTCCCAGCTCAAGATGTGCAATATCAAGCAACTCTGAACAGTCAGTGTATCGTGGTTGTGTGGTCACTGTGTTGGACTATGAAGGGGGAGATCCATGTTCAAATCTCCCTTGAGTCTCATTTTTTCTTCTTCCTCTTCTTCTGCTTCTGCTTCTTCTTCTTCTTCTCCTCCTCCTCCTCCTTAGAATTATAAACTGTCCATCTGATTACTGACTCCAAATGGACATACCTTCTACTTGTTTTACACAGGTACCAGATGTTATGATTCTTGCATTCGATTTTGCAAGTTCTGACTCTTGAATTCCTTTGTTGTAATGTAGTTTACACCCATTTATTTATTGTTTTCATTTCTATGAGAGGTCTCTGCGGCATCTCGCCTACTACCACTATTCATCACACTTACTTGCAACAGTAATACACACATCAAAAAAGTTTTGCATCACCTTGGTTCAGAGTGTTCCGGAACCTGTACAGAAAATTGGAATTGAGATCAACATAAGCATAATTTCTGCCCTTTTTATTGCTCATGAAAACTACACACTGCATGTTGTACCACCATACGGCCAGGCCTTCAGAGGTGGTGGTCCTCATTGCTGTAAATACCAGTACCTCTAATACCCAGTAGCATGTCCTCTTGCACTGATGCATGCCTGTATTCATTGTGGCATACTATCCACAAGTTCATCAAGGCACTGTCGGTCCAGATTGTCCCACTCCTCAACGGCGATTCAGTGTAGATCCCTCAGAGTGGTTAGTGGGTCACATCGTCCATAAACAGCCTTTTTCAATCTCTCCCAGTCACATTCGATAGGGTTCATGTCTGAAGAACATTCTGACCACTAGTCGAGCGATGTCGTTATCCTTAAGGAAGTCATTCATAAGATGTGCATGATGGGGGTGCAAATTGTCATCCATGAAGATGAATGCCTCGCCAATGTGCTGTTGATATGGATGCACTATCGGTTAGAGAATGGCGTTCACATATTGTACAGCAGTTACTGTGTCTTCCATGACCACCAGGTGCGTACATCGACCCCACATAATGCCACCCCAAAACAGCAGGTAACCTCCACCATGCTGCACTCACTGGACGGTGTGTCTAAGGCGTTCAGCCTGACCGGGTTGCCTCTAAACACGTCTCCGACGATTGTCTGGTTCAAAGCGTATGCGACACTCATCGGTGAAGAGAACGTGATGCCAATCCTGAGCGGTCCATTCGACATGTTGTTGGGCCCATCTGTACTGCACTGCATGGTGTCGTAGTTGAAAAGATGGACCTCGCCATGGACGTCAGGAGAGAAGTTGCGTATCATGCAGCCTATTGCGCACAGTTTGAGTCTTAACATGATGTCCTGTGGTTGCACAAAAAGCATTATTCAACATGGTGGCGTTGCTTTCAGGGTTCCTCCGAGCCATAATCCGTAAGTAGCACTCATCCACTCAGACTCCTACGGTCTTGGCGTGCATCCGTGCGTCGCTGGGGTCCAGTCCCAGGTCGACGGGCACGTGCACCTTCCGCCGACCACTGGCGACAACATCGATGTACTGTGGAGACCTCACGCCCCACGTGTTGAGCAATTCGGCGGTACGTCCACCCGGCCTCCCGCATGCCCACTATACGCCCTCGCTCAAAGTCCGTCAACTGCACATACGGTTCACGTCCACGCTGTCGCGGCATGCTACCAGTGTTAAAGACTGCGATGGAGCTCCGTATGCCACGGCAAACTGGCTGACACTGACGGCGGCGGTGCACAAATGCTGCGCAGCTAGCGCCATTCGACGGCCAACACCGCGGTTCCTGGTGTGTCCGCTGTGCCGTGCGTGTGATCATTGCTTGTACAGCCCTCTCGCAGTGTCCGGAGCAAGTATGGTGGGTCTGACACACCGGTGTCAATGTGTTCTTTTTTCCATTTCCAGGAGTGTATTTCATAGTTTCTTGCATATCTCTTGCACTAGCACCACACGAGTCTGTGTCATCTGATTGTTCGAGCAATGTTGATATTGTGACAAGTGCTTCAGCAAATCAGGAAATTTCAAGCTTGTTGAAATGCAAGTATCATTTGCCAAGCCCTGCCCTTCTGAATTCTTCAAAATAAATCTGTACGTGACCTCAACAGCCAAAGCTTCATCTCTTAATTTATTTAAGATAACCCCTTTAAATGTATGGGTACACTTATATCCTCAACTAAACAATGTAAAAATGTTGACCTCAGTAGATATAGTTCAATCTGCGAATATAATATGACCCTGTATTTTCCGAATGATGAAATTGGATAAATTGCTAGATGACATTCAGATTATGGAACACAGTGCAGACATGGCAAAGGTTTATTGGGTCTGTCCTTTTAAGATTTTCCATTCTCTTTTGTGCACATGGACAATGTGCTAATGTTTTCGGCCACCTGGAACAACACCAATAATACCTGTACGAAGTATTTAAGCGAACATTGGATAGTCATGTTGAACGTTGCTACGTGCATTTTCTGGCAAACTTCTTAGGACAAGGACTTTCATCTTGGGGCTCTCTACTTTTAACAGAGGAGGTTGAGGCAATTCTGCTGCTACGTATGCAACCACAATCATGGCACTGTTGCAGTTCCTAGGAATATCAAACTTTTATCATCGTCACCTACCTTGTGCAGCAGAATTGCAGGAACCACTGACCATGGCACTGGCAGGACCTAAAGCAAAAGCCAGGTCCCCAGTGGAGTGGACTGAGGTTCTGTGCTACACATTCAAGGCCGTGAAATAGAGCATAGCTGACAGCACTTCTTGCACATCCCAAGCTCAAAGCAACCCTAGCATTAGTAGTGGATGCAAACCATACTGCCTTTGGTGTGGCACTGCAACAATGGTCAGATAGCTTGTGGCAACCACTGGTTTATTTCTCTCACAAACTGTTAACATTTCAGAGAAAGTTGATCATCTATGGCTGTAAGCTCTTGGCCATAAAAGAGGCCATTAAATACTTTCAACTGCAAACTGAGGCTCGAGTATTTATCAGCTTCATGAACCATAAACCACTGACCTAAGCATTTAAGTGGAAAAGTGGCAACTGCTCTCCTTGCAAATATAGCCATCTCAAAATTTATAGTGCAATTAAGTACTGACATAACGCACATTTTGGGTACTGATAAAAAAAACTGTAGTAGTTGCTGTCTTTAGGCGTCAGCAGCATGATGATCCCTATTCACATTCCCACACTGGCCCGAGTACAAAAAAAATGATAAAGAGCTCCAAACATTAGTCAATGACACTACGTCAGCATTAAGATTGCAACTCCTTGACATGCATTCTGGGAGAAAATGCCGGGCTGTACTGCGACATCTCCTGTGGAAGACCTTCCACATTTATTCCATCAGCATTCAGAAGACAAGCTCTTGACAGCATACAGAACCCATCCATCCAAGATTTGACGTACAGGAGACATGTCAAGGTTTACAAAAAGAAACTTTTTTCTCTTTTTTAAGAGAAATACAAAGGTTTAAATTATATTTTACATTTCTAAGTCACAGCTACATAAATACATAAAATAATACATGTAATACATTCCCTTTGCTCAGACGGTGAAGCTGTCCTCAATGAATTCTTGGACAGAATAGTAACACTTTTCCACCAGAGGAGTAAAGAGCAATCTTTTCAGTGAACCAAGCTCCATCTTAAATATATTACTGCCTTTTATTTTATTGAAATTTTTTAACCCTATATACTCTGGTATTTGGGCATAAAGTCAGGTTTGTGGCACCTGACAAAATACACAGTGCAAATGCCAAGCTGTTCAGTTTATTTGCTAAGTAATCTATGTGTATCTTCCAATTTAAATTTTTATTACGATTTAGGCCTAAGAATTTCACGTGGTTTGCTTCTGTGATATCCTGATCATTACAAGTTATCTTTACTTCAGTCCTTTCTAGTGATTTAGCTTCAAATTGCATCATTTTGGTTTTCGTTACATTTAGTTTTAGTCCATTCTGATGCAACCAAGATTCGAGTTTTTCTAAAGTACTTTTGGCTTTTTCTGGATCACTTTCAGATACATCATTTTCAATTAGAACTGATGTATCATCAGCAAATAAGACTGAATGAACATCAATAGCAAGTGGTAGGTCATTTACGCAAAAAAGAAACTGATAGGGACCCAATATCGAGCCTTGTGGGACTCCTTGGGGAACTGTTTTCCAGTTTGAGGAATAATTGGTTCCATTTGAAGTTAAAATTACTCTTTGTTTCCTATTTGACAGGTAAGAGCTAAACCATTTTAAAGCAGTGAACCCAATTCCATACATCTGTAATTAGTGGAGGAGTAATGCATGGTTCACTGAATCAAAGCTTTAGTTGCATCACAGAATATTCCTGTGACCTTTCTACCCTTATCTAACGTGGAGCATATTTTTTGGATAAACTCATTTATAGCATCCACAGTGCTTTTACCCTTATACTGTGATGTATGTTCAGAAATAGCTTTGAGGTTGACATTATTGAGCTTGATGCTTACCATTTGCTTACAATCACTCACAAAGTAACTGATCCAACTGTTAGGCAGACCAATGTCATATTGTGGTGACACAATTAATCTAACTTTAAAGACAATCACTGAATGGAAAAAGTGTGTAATAATTTTTGTACTGTTGCCTTTGTCATCTCACCTTTTGTCTTCCTTCCATATGGCTACTGTTTTACATTTTATCACATTGCATGTTTCTTGTGCAATAATAGATTGCAGTATTCACCAGTAGCTGTAACACATTGTTTTTATTATGTTTAGTGCCACCATAAGTGGTGTCCCTGCAAAAAAATTATGGGTAGCAAGAAGCACATCAAGTGTGAATCTACAGCACCCATTAAAACAGATTACGCTTCACCAGATCAGTTGCTGAATGAATCAGATAGAGTGATTACCAATCTGGTTCACAATGCTTCGAACTTTGGGACATTCATGTTAAGTTCCTGGTTTCATGCAGCCCTCAAACATTTTACCAGTTGGGCACACCACATCTTCCACATCGTGTAGCAAGTCTTAATACCACCGTAAATGCAACAACAGCTGGACTGGTGGTTCAAAATGTTGCAGCTTTCACTTATGCTTATTGTGTGCACGATGACAATTTACTATTTATCCGCACCATGGATGTCACCTTCAACCATTAGTTACATAAGTTAGAATTTCAGAAGCTACCCTACAACAAGTGTTGTTAATAGCTATCTTTCCCGTTAAGAGTGCTGTAATTTTGAACAACAGCAAAGACTCATCTTCACAGTTGCATGTGGGTGATTAAATGTACTATATTTTTGCAAATTGACAATTCAAGTGTAGACCCATAAGCTAGTAATAGTGTTGCATCATAATCACACATAATGCTAATAGAGGGCAACAGCTTCTGCTAGTGAAAGAGATCTGTATGGTCCAGCCAGACAAACATTCTCCAGTGGCAAATCAAGGAAATGCATGCAAAGCACTGACTCAAGAGCTGATGCAACATCAGCTGATGGGATATATGTGGCCTTGTCAACAAATTGTCATGGAATTGGTACTGGTACCATTCAAGCTTTGGCCAAAAGCCAAGGAAGTGAACATCCCCTTGTGATTACCCAAAAGATAACAGCAGTCATGTGCAGGCATCTACCAATGTCTGCAAGAAAAGTGTCTACAATAAGTCAAAAATTCCCAATGCTTTTGCTGCTATTCTTGACCTAAAGATGGTCATTTCCAATTTAGGTAGTGGATTTGTCATCACACTCACCACTGGCAACTCGTAAACTTTCATAAAACACCAGACTGACACAATGTTCTTGGCAAATTTTTTTTTGTTCATGCCATTTCACAAACATCCTTCACTGGTGCAGGATCAGACACCTGTTTACCACCTTTGAATGAGGGCCAAAAAACTTAGGCCGACTCTTAGCATACAGCTGCTAATAACTGTAACATTCGTACATCTGGTAAACAAAGCATAGTAGTAACTTTTGCTTTAAGAGGCCATTTCAGAGGAGTTTTTTATTAGCTCTCACGGAAAACCATTCTCGGTGCCAATTTCTCGTGCCATTACAATATAGATATTTCTGTATTCTGAGCACAAGCAGATGAGCTGGGAGATGGTTCATGGACATCATACAGTAAGCAGCTCCCACACCCTGCACTGCAGCCCTCCTGGTGACACGCTGCAACATAGTGTGGTTAACAGCCCTCCTGCACCAGGTATCATGGTGACCGGATTGGATTCTATTGGCTCCAGCTCTAAGATGCCAGAGTACTCACTGAAGATTTTCATATGCTGAAGCATGCTTTCTGCAATTTAAATGGTAAGTTAAAATACCCAAGGGAAGGGGAAAAAAAAACATTTCTACCAAGAGTAAAGTGTTATGTTTCAAAATTTGTGTGAATTCCAAGAAATTAGAGGTTGCCTTAGCCAAAATGTGTAAATTGCAAGAACGTTTTTCTCCAACTCGATCTTTCATCTACATCCCACATATCTGAGCGTGCAACTGCTATAGAGAAAACTACATGTTTTTCTGTTGTCATGGTAGAATGCAACAGACCACATTCCAGATTACTACCAGACATCCTGTAACTTTCAAGGTTTGAAAACTATTGCAATTACAATCTCTGTTCACAGATGATTCTGTGACTCAACATCATGACCGATGTCTACTGCCTACAACAAACGATGCTTGTAGCATGGAGTCTACAGCTTCAATGGCACAGCCTTCACTGGCATTGGATGCTGTTCAAGTGTCACAGCAGCAGTCTGTATTTGGGCCAGGCTGCACACTATGAATACCCCTACGCCCTCCACAGCTTTATTTCTATACGGAGGGAGGGGGGTGGGCAGTGGGGTTTACTCTGTTTCCAAACACTTCCTCCCATTCTCTGCCTTTTTCTCCTCTCTCCTACTTCACTAGACACAACTCTTGACCCCAGAACTGCAATTCCTACATTGTGTGATACGCTAGCAAGTTTTCAGTCTCATTTATGCTCCTGTCATTGACCCTATGTCTCTACAATTCAGAACGACTACGGACAAATTATTTTACTATACTTACCATCATTATTAAATTCGCACCAATATATGAAGATCGGTTGATTAGTTGAATTGTAAGTGTAATGCAGTCCAAAATAATTTCAAAGGCACTGCTTCTCAGCTCCTCTCCCTCTACAAAAAAAAAAAAAAAAAAAAAAAAACAGCAGATTTAATTGCATGAAATGAGTTACAAAATTTTAAAAACAGAACAAAATTATGCCTGTAATAGTTGTCTTGTTAAAACACAGTAGTAGTTCAAAACGCCACAAGTGGGATAATCACACTTGCTATGATATCACTCCTAACACAAACACTATTTTTTATTTCTTAATCTTATTTTACCATATATGAAATTTATGTGATATGTCAAAGTTTTTGTACAAGAAGTATTTTTGAATAATTGTAGTTTATAATGGTAATTCAATTTATTTGTAGCTGATAAACAATACTTTTTCACTGAAACTTTCTGGCAGATTAAAACCGTGTGCCCGACCGAGACTCGAACTCGGGACCTTTGCCTTTCGCGGGCAAGTGCTCTACCATCTGAGCTACCTAAGCACGACTCACGCCCGGTACTCACAGCTTTACTTCTGCCAGTATCTCGCCTCCTACCTTCCAAACTTTACAGAAGCTCATTTGCAGGAGAGCTTCTGTAAAGTTTGGAAGGTAGGAGGCGAGATACTGGCAGAAGTAAAGCTGTGAGTACCGGGCGTGAGTCGTGCTTCGGTAGCTCAGATGGTAGAGCACTTGCCCGCGAAAGGCAAAGGTCCCGAGTTCGAGTCTCGGTCGGGCACACAGTTTTAATCTGCCAGAAAGTTTCATGTCAGCGCACACTCCACTGCAGAGTGAAAATCTCATTCTGGAATACTTTTTCACTGTTTCAGTCAGTCATTGCCTAATATTCCCACCAAAATTCTCAACAACCTCTGGATCTTTCAATTTATCTAGTCGTGTCTTCCTAGTTTTGTATCTTTCTACAATTTCTTTACTTCAATCTACAAGTCCAAACTAAAATTTATGGTCAGAGTCCGAATGTGTCTCTGGAAATGTTTTTTTTTTTCTTAAATTTAGAATCTAGTTTCAAAATCTGTCTTGCCATTACAAAGGATGCCCCAGGAGGAATAGTAAATATTTTAGTGGGTGGTAGTACATACTAATTCAAAGAAAATATTCCACCTAACATGTGCCCAATATTTATTAGTTACTGTCTGAATGTAATGCAAACAAATACTTAGAGAAGGTCTTATGGAAAGGCAAATGATTAAGTTCAAAGTTGATTTTCAAGAATTCCATCTCAAACTCAATGCACTATAGAATTCTCTTGACACCACCACATACAGCTCTTCTGAAGTCATCCTGTCTATCTCTTATGAGGGCAGCACTACTTGTAATCTAATGATCAATTAGTCTCTTATGCTTATGTTTTCTTTGTAGGCCTCCCCTTGTAATCATCACAGAACTTGAAGAACATTTGATTTTCTGAGCAATGTCAGGTTTAGGTGAGGTGTGATCTGATGACTAGATTGTCCAAATGCCCTGTCATGATGGAAAACCTCACACATCCTTGCAGGCCAAGGACCTCTTCCAATAATACTGGAAACTCATTTTCAAAAAAAACTCTAAATAATGGGGCCCTGTAAGATGAAAATTTAGCACAACAGGCCCGATCAACTGGTTTTCATACTACAGCACATATTTACGGACAGCCGTTCTTGAAAATGCGTATCCACAAAGGTATGTGTGTTTTTGTTGGACTACCAGTTCATTTATGAGTGTTACTGACACCATCATGAGTGAAAGTGCCTTCAGGAGTTAATAATATTAATGGAATTACTTTGCTCCCAGCAATGACAAAATTCCAATCAGTTACTTTCACCATCTTCTCAAAGGTACTGAATCCACTCTAAATGATAAGGATTGCACATAAATAATGTCTGTCATATGTGGAACACTGATACACGTGAAAATTCAGCATGTGCTTGTTGAAGAACTTTGTTCTAGCAACTGAATAATGAATGCTAATTCATCCACACCCTGTTGGTCTACACCTTCACATGAAATATGACTCCTGGGCACTAGACCAGTCTCACACAGTTTAGTGAATTATAACCAAGCACTTCAGCATATAGCAGTCTGTGGTTAGGAAATCTTGTACCACATTCTCTGCAAGCAGCAGCATTTCTATATCAAAACATGTATATTAATACCAAACCAGCATATTCAGCATTTGTAGGTATGTGCAAGGGGTTTAAATGATATAGTAGAATCAGCCAGCAAATAACAATCATAGTTAAAAAATGCAATTATGTAAATTCAAGCACAACTTCACAACTTTAACTTCAAAATAAAAATAACAATTGATAAATAAACCCATAGTGAACAGTACACAAACACAGAAATGTAATAAGTTGTCACTCTGGAACCAATACAAATGGGATGCCTTCTATATGGAAGTTTTATTTGAATTATTTTATAATGTTACCTACTAAAATGTTTAGTTTTACTCCTGTATAGCTGAACTAATACCTCCCAATGTTTCCTGATTTTCTCCATCTTATCAACCTCCTATCATGATTCTCAAACCAAGTGTTGAGAATGCTCTGTGCAAAATTTTACAGGTGAATTCTGCTACTTCTTTCCTCAATACCATGTTCTCACACAATTTTTTTTCTTCTCTTCTTTGTCCTAATACCGAATTTCACCCCCATCACATTTAATTTTTCATCCCCATTAACAGTTTCTTATCTCACCGTACAGTCTTTCAGTCCCATCTCCATCTGTGGAGCTAGCAGGCATATGACCTTTTACTACTATGATAATTGTTTGGTTCATTTCCGTCGTGTAATGTGTTCACTATGCTGTTCATAGTAGCATTCCTATCTTTCATTCAGTATTAGATCTATTCCTGCATTATTACTGACTGATTTCATATGTATAACCATGTACTGCATTTCACTAATGCCATGGCAACTTCAATCTGTCCATTTCCTTTTTTAAATTCTCCAACACACCTAACCAATTAAGGGATCTAACATTCCGCATTCAGAAGCACAGAACACCACTTTTGTTTTTCCTGGTGACAACATCTTCATGGGTACTCCTCACACACTTGTACGAATGGTGTACTATTTCAGCTGTAGAATATTTTACTCCAGGAGATGCAGTCATCATTAGGCCAGACAGTAGAGTGACTCCTACATGACCTTGGTGGACATAATGGCTGTAGTTTCTCCTTTTAAAAGAGAGATCAAAACCTTTCTCTTTGAGGGTGTTGCTGCAGCATATGTGCAACATAACATGACTCCAATGCAGGTATAAAGTACCAACACATAGGCTAGGGATTAGTGTGGCACTTGTGGTTTCCAATATGCATGCAGGAAATGCGAAAACATATATGCAACTGCAGTCTTTCTCGGTGTATTCCACTGATGAATTCTTCTCAGGTTATCAGCTGAATGGTGGCGTTGTCTTGTTGCAACGTTTCAATGAGTTCTGGCCAGAAGACGATGGGTATGAAACTCATTGAAACATTGCGACAAGACAATTCCACCACTGGGCTGATAACCCGAGAAGAATTCATCACGTGGAAACATGAACTGTGGCGAATTTATTGCCTAAAGTGTTCGAACAGGACCGACGAGTTGTTATTCTTTACTCGACTGCCAGAGGACAAACACAGCTAGGCATCCATCGGAGAATGGGTAATATGTATGCGGCAGAATGTCGGAGACCACCATTGTGGGATGGTGTGCCAAGGGGTGCTGCTGCTTCATGATAAAGCACATCCCCATATCGTAAATGTTGTAGTGCAGTAGTTATGTCAACTGAAGTGGAAGGCACTCAAGCACCTGCCTTATAATCCTTATCTCTCCCCAAGCAATCATAACAACTTCAGTACTTTAACAAAAGGCCTTGAATGGTCAACAATTTCTGTCAAACAAGGATGTGCAACAGGCAGTTATGCACATCTTTATGCAGCAGGACACTGAGTTTTAGCAAATGGGCATCTTCAACCAGGTGCATAGGTGGGACAATTTCCCCAATGCTCACAGTGATTTTGCATGATTGGTATACTGATTCTGAAATGTACAGCCTTCAGACAGAAACTTTTTGATCATCCCCTTATGATTGTTCACAGTACGAACACAGTACGGTCTCATCCGTCAATCATCCAGACTATTGCCCATGCAGCTATTGAAATTACTGCTGCCCCTCTTCAGGAACCACAGATTTTTCTGGCCTCTCCAAAGATATACCTCTGTTATGATTGCATCTGGGTCATTCCATGAAATGTGAAAGCTTTTTACATTTTTAACACTTACTGATACTTTGTTAGTGGCAAATCAACACAGCTCACACAGGTTTATCAGAGTTTTTATTATTATCATTATCATTATTATTATTATTATTATTATTATTATTATTATTATTATTATTTTCATGTTAATACTTCAATTTAAACTGTACAAATGTTACATCTGTGACCATGGAAGGCCACACCCGTGGTATGACTGTCTGTATCACTGAGGCCCGCAAGCCACCCCCACCTCAGTAAGGCCCATGGTCCTTGAGATAATTTCAAGGTGAGTATTGGCCAGCAATTCTGTCTCATAATTTCTTTGGTAGGCAGATACAATCACTGGGCAATTCAAGATAAACA
Organism: Schistocerca americana; assembly: GCF_021461395.2. Taxonomy (NCBI): domain Eukaryota; kingdom Metazoa; phylum Arthropoda; class Insecta; order Orthoptera; family Acrididae; genus Schistocerca; species Schistocerca americana. The sequence goes on along the minus strand of NC_060123.1, from coordinate 132,200,961 downwards.
TTGTGATTACAAATGGCTACAGCTATTTAATGCATTATGATACATCAATAGCAATTACAGTGAATGAAAAATAAAGTTCAAATAGTTTTACATACTTTATAGGTGTTTTATCTGAGTCTCCTTGGTCACATGGATAATATCTGCTGCAATAATCTATTTCACAACATTTGTTCTGATACATGGAGTCACTAATGTGCAACGAGCATTTTTATTTCTGGAGCAGTTTTTGAAAAAAAAATCTTATTTTTAAGTGTAGTTGCTTGAATAGGAATAAAATGATACTGTGTTCATTAATTTTAATAGTAATCATGTACACATATCCCATAAACTGACATGTTTCACATTATTTTAAGGAAAGAACTGTTCAAATTATCTATGGGACATGTAACTAACTAACAAAGGAGGCACACATACAAGATCTTTCACACAATCCTATAAAAAGAAATTCATGGGTGTCATGTAGTGAGATCTATGTGACCAGGAACAGAATACAGTGTCATCTTGTCTGGCACGGCTGATCCAACAATTTGGAAGATGTTGATTTAAAAATGTGTGAACCTTCATATCCCAATGTGTGGGTCCTCCATCAGCATAACAGACGTCATGGAATTGCATGAAGATGTAAATCCATCAATGATCAAGTATGTCCAGGTAAATGCTTGATGAAAGACTTAACTCAATGAAGAAGAATAGACACTACAATTTTTGTGCTGATTTAGCGAGAAACACATTAACCTTTGGTAAGTTACAGGTGTGTGAGTACAGATCACCACTCTCTTCTACTCCATATTCAGATGATGTGCCAGTTAAGCTTGCCTCATCCCTAAAAAGATATGTCCAACAAATTTTTCTTCCTCCAGCTTTCACTATTGCTCTTCATCTGGTGTAGTCTTCATGTTTCAATTCCTGTGAAACTCTGATTACATATTGTTTAATTTTCAGCTTCATTTTGAGAACCTGACAAATCACTGTTTGTGGCATTTGGGGGCTCCCTAAAGACTCAGTACATCAGTTTCCCAGGACTATGTTCAAACAAAAAGCTAATTCATTCCATGATTTGTGCAGATACATGTGACCAGCTATTACATTTTGCTTTACACAAATATGCTGTTTCTTCACAGAGTTTAAGCCATCTGCAAATAATGTTGAAATCTGGAGGCATTTGATTGTATGACTGAATTAGTTTCCTCTGCACTGAGATGACAGAACAACACTTGTTAAATATTATATGCTTTCTATACGGGGTCCTTATTTTCACATGTGGCACAGAAATTATCACTTGCACATCACTGCATCACCGAGCATCTACAACAACCAAAATTTTGATCTTTCTGTTACATTCTATATAATTTTTACTGATGTATGGCTAAGCATTGATTAGTTACAGCCATTTGTAATTGCTGTATGCATTTGGATTACCCTGTATTTTTGCATACTTCTGTGACATAGTTTGACTGTCAGAATTAGTTTTCACTGACAACAGTAGATATTCTTATGCCTAGGCATTTTAAAAGAACTGATAAAGGATACTTTACCATTCTCACCTATAGGCTGAAGCTGGATAGCATCTTCACGGCCGTCAGTAATTGTTACACTACCATGAGGATCTTGGAACATATTTGAAGCACCCACAACTTCAGCATTGTGAACAGTAGAGTGATATTTCACTGTAGGACTTACACCACGTATCAACTGAAAGTGAAGTGTAACTACATTAGCAGTACAAAATAAAATATCACTATTAATTCTTCCATAGATCTTAATACTTATATAAAATCTACACTTTAATATGGAAATTATGAACTAATTCTCTCAACACAGTTTAAAGTAACAGCTTAATTTACACAAACTGAACTCTTTTTATGAGTTCATGCATTTATTATTAATTAACAATAGAAATTTATGTGAAACCAAATGGCACTGCACTGTACGGCATGTGCATTTCTGCATCTCTGCATCTCTGTTTTCAGAGGTTTACCACGAAGTGGAGGAATTACGTTCACCTGAGACCAGTATGGTTGGAAGGAGTGGAGGCAGTAATCTCCCCCTTTATTGTGTAATGTTGTCAACAAGTCATATAAAAAAAAAGTTTCAGCAAAATCTAAGATCTTCCTATAAAATGTTTCAAAGGTTCAATCAGTTTTGACTGCCCGGTCATTTGTAACAGCCTCACATAAATATTTCAAGAACAGTGTAATAATCCCAATTCCACAGGAAGCAAGTGCTGATAGGTTCAAATAATATGGAAACATCAGTTTGATATGTCATGGCTACAAAATACTGACACGAATCACTTACAGAAGAGTGAAAAGACTCTTAGACGCTGCCCTCCAAGAAGATCAATACGGGTTCCCGAGAAATGTACAAAAATATGAGGTAATACCGACCCTATGACCTGCCTTAGAAAATTCACTGATGAAAGACACCACTACATTTATAACAACAAAAACAATCAATTTTTGACCAAATAATTTAACTGTATAGATAAAAAAACTACTCATCAAGTGGCAGCAGAACACACACATAAAAGAGGGTTGTAATTAGGTAAGCTACCGGAGCCAGTGGTTCTTTCTTAAATGTGACAATCATGGCCTTAGTGCCTGTTTCACCACACATGCCATGTGGATTCATCCCCCAGACACATGTTTCTCAGAACTCAGCAGATGGGAACTAGCACTACAACATGTCCTTGGTTCTCATCACCGACCTGGCTTTAATTTACATTAATTTCTTCTGTATCAGCATTTCTTCACTGTCACTATTCTTTTCTTCACTCCATTTTAGTTTTCTACATCTTTCATTGTCTTACCCGTCTGTTTTTCATGGCCCCCCTCCCATCTCTACTACATACAATGCACTTAACTTTTCACTCTTAGTAACTCATGCATGATGTTCAAGCAGTAATGTCTGTCTTGCATTTTACCCTGTCTTCCACCTTTAAGCTCTCAGGTTTTCAAATCTCATCCGATGCTGTCCCCAACAACCAGTCTTTCCTTCTCATCCCATGTAGTAAGTCTCCCCTGATCCGCAGTTCTAGGTGACTTTGCTGAAATCTACCCCTTTTCCTAGACCTCTCCAGTCCTTTTGCTTCATCCTCTTCCTTCCCCTACAACCATTCTGCAAGAAGAAGGAGCCACTGGCTCCAATAGCTTGCCTAATTACAACCCTCTCTTATGTGTATGTTCTGCCACCACTTGGTGTATACTACATTTATAGAATTTGTAGATCTACGGAAATTTTCTGACAGTGTCAGCTCAAACACATTTTTTGAAATTCTGAAGATAGCAAAGAGCAAAATGTTATCAACAACTTGGACAAAAACCATACTGCAGTTATACTAGTTGAAAAACATGAAAGAGAAGCAGTAGTTGAAGAGGCAATGGGACAGAATTGCAACCTATCTCTCAAGTTATTCAATCTGTACGCTGAGCAAGCAGCAAAGGAACCAAAAACAATTTGGAAAATGAATTAAATTTCAGGAAGAATGAATAAAAACATTGAGGTTCACTGATGACACTGTAATTCTGTCAGAGACAGCATAAGGACTTGAAAATCACTTGAATGGAATGGGTAGTGTCTCAAAAGGAAGTTATGAGAGGAACAGCAAGGAAACTGAAACAAGAATAATAGAGTATAATTGAATTAAATCAGGCAATCCTGAGTGAGTTAGATTAGGAACAGAGACAATAAAAGTAATTCAGTAACTCTGCCATTTGGGCAGCAAAGTACCTGACAATGGCGAAAGTATAGAGCAAATAAAATGTAAAATGACAACAGCAAGAAAAGATTTTCTTAGGAAGAAACATTTCTACATCTAAGATAATTTGAGTGATAAGTGTTTTCTAAAGGTATTTGTGTGGAGTGTAGCCTTGTACAGGAGTGAAATTCGGGTGATAAACAGTACTTACAGGTAGAGAATATAAACCTTTCAAATGTGGTGCTACAGAAGGATGTCACAGATGAGGTGAGTAGGTCAGATAACTGATGAAGAGGTATTGAATCAAACTGGGAGAAAAGAAATTTATAGCACAACTTCACTATCTGAAGGGATCAGTTGATAGGACACATTCTGGAGAACCAAGGAACAGCCAGTCTGGCAATGGAGGGAAGTGTTTGTGGATATGTGGAGAGAAGGATGGGGAAGGCAAGGGGGGCAAACGTTGTAGAGCATGAATAGACTTGACTACAATAAGCAAAATTTAAATAAATGTAGTGTGCAGTAGTTATGTAGAGATGAAGATGCTTGCACAGGATAGTATAGTGTGAGGAAATACATCAAACCAGTCTTTGGACTAATAACCACAGAAGCAGCAGCAAGTATAACAACATTTTCTCATGAAAAGAAAAGATCTTTCACAGAGAATGCCTATATATACTTACAAACCGCATTCTCTGCTTCTGCGCCTTTCCTCTTCCAAACCAGTCACAGAAAAAAAAAGTTCCTGGCAGGTAAGGATTCCATGTCCTGATCATTTTGTACTTGTCTTCACTCTTTATTTAAGGAAGTTTGGAAAGCAGAAAAGAAATACAGCCAGACATCTGATTGGAAAGCAGAAAAGAAATACAGCCAGACATCTGAGGGGAAATCACTCAGAGTACTGCCTACAAAAAATCAAATTCCACGCACAGCACACAGTTTTAACCTGACATAAGCTTCATACTGTATTGTCTGTTGTATTACTGTAATTACTCAGTGAATGTTTAATGCCATCAATAAAAATGTGGTTTACATCAACAACAACAAGTACTAATACTACTACTACTCTCTCACTATAGTCTTCAGTCCAAAGACCAAGTTGATAACTCCCTTCACACCAGTCTATCCTGTGCAAGCCTCTTCATCTCTGCACAACTACTGCAACCTACATTGATTTGAACTTACTTACTGTATTCAAATTTGCTCCCCCAACAAAACTTTATTGATCATGCTTTTGCCAATTAATAAATTAACTATTTCTTGGTGCCTCAGGATGTGTCCTATACAGCATCAGTTCAAGTTGTGTCACTTCTCCATTCATTGTACTTACTTCTACATGTGTGGACGTTATCTTTACACATTTATGTGCAAAATTAATTTTTTCCTTCAAGTTTCTGCTATTTGCAACATTAAAAGATTATGTCCAAATATTGTTTGTAAAGAATCCTCTTTGCAACTTTGCACCTTTTTTGGTGAAGTTCCAAAAGCATTAACAAATAAGATAAAACTGTGGCATCTACTGTGAATCACAATCAATTCTGCACATTGTGTTTTGCACTTTGTACAATTGCTAATTAAATTATGTTTGGTATGTTCAATCGATAACATTTATTTGAACACAGTCAGAAGTTAATGTCTGTGAACATACACTACAGCTTTCATTTAGGCTATGGTAACATGATTTCAACAACTTGAAGTAAATACATCATAAACAACATTTGAAACATTATCAATCATACAATTCAAATACAAATTGTTTACTTAAAAAACTGAAAAAAAGAATATTTCCACCAAGCTATTATTTTAAATAATATTTTATTAAGCGCTCATAATGTCATTTTTCAAATTTATCGACACTGTAGCACACACAAGATCACTCAGCTGATAAAAAACAAATGGTACAAACTTTGTGAGGGAATGAGGATTTTTATCACATGAATGTGACCAACCATTCCACAATAGCAGAAAAAACAGAAAAGATCAGAAGTTTAGAAGACAGATATTTTAATAGTTTATTTCCTTCAGGCCACATGAGGAATTCAAAATCTTTTTAGAGGTTTTTCTCCCACTTAGAATTCGTTTCTGTTTACATGTATTCTAGCTAAACTTAATTTATTGACTTACAAGCAAAAACCTGTCTACAAGTCCTTCATTTTCAAAACTTACCGAAAATACAAAGACACAGAAAATGAGGCATACGAGATCTGTTCAAAAAATTCTGAAACTTTGTCCACAAATTTTTTCTACGCTTACCTTTTACTTACTGTGCACAGTCTCCTTCAAAATACTCTCCCCCACAATTGATACACTGCTCCCAATGCCATTTTAACTTCCACAAGTGGTCTTGGTATGCCTCTTGCTGGATCACATGAAGCATCACCTGTGAATTTTCTTTTATCTCCTCTATCGCTGCAAATCTTTGTCCTTTCAACTCAGAAATAAAAAAGTCCATAGGGGCCAGATCTGGAGAGTATGGAGGACAGCGATTTTGTTTTTTGTGCAACAGTCACATACCAAAAGGAATGAATGTGTGGGTGCATTATCTTGATGCAAGAATCATAAATTCTGTCTCCACATTTCTGGCCGTTTACTTCTCAAATTTTCTCGCAGGCAGCGCAACACGTCCCAAAGGTACCATCGATTATCAGTTTTCCCTGTGGCACAAATTGATGATGAACTAATCCTTCAAAGTCAAAGAAAACTATCAGCTTGGCTTTGACATTTGACCTGAACTGACGGGCTTTTTTTGGTCTTCGAGAATTTTTCCCAACCCACTGTGAAGATTGAACCTTGATCTCAACATCATAACCGTAGATCCACATCTCATCACCAGTTATGATTCTCTTAAGGAACATCTCATTCTCATTTGCACAATCCAAAACCTCTTCACAGATTCTGGTCTTGACCCATGAGCCCTGGTACAAACTTCACGGCAGTGCATTCTCAAATGCTGTGTCCGGATTTCTTGACATGATCCAACTGAAATGTTACATTCTTCTGCAGTCTCTCTAGCAGACAGTCTTCATTTGGCTTGCACAGTTTCGCTGACATTTCTAACACGAGTGTCGTCAGTAGACATCGGAGGGCATACTGAACAAGGGTCATCTTTTACTTCTGGCCAATTTTAATCTGTTTCAACCATTTGTAACACTGAGTGCACCTTAAACACTTGTCAGCATAGGCTTTCTGCATCATTTGGTGTGTCTCTGTAATGGTTTTCTCGAGTTTAATGCAAAATTTAATGCAGACACATTACTCCTCTAACCCTGCCATCTAGAAATTCGCACACTGTGCGACACAATGTTCTACTCAAAACAGCACTGAATGATAACTGACATGACATACGGCAATAAAACTTCCGGCAGTTAGACATTAAACACAGTCATGTGCAGGGTTGCCAACTGCATTTCGCTCCAACACCCAATTGGCACAAAATTACGAATATTCCAGAATTTTTTGAACTGAGCTCGTATGAGCTAAATTTTCTAAATAATTTTTTAGCCTATTAACAGAAAAATTAACTAAAATAGTAAAATCACAGTAAATTGCAATAGAACATATTCAACTTTTGCAAAAGGTGTCATGGGAGTAAGTAAAGTAAGTTTCATTAAAGGTGCACCGTTTGATGAATACCAATACTGTGAACTACAGCCAACCTATCTATCTACAGCTAACTTCCCCCTTCTTCTGCATCTACATACACTGTCACAGATTTACTTCCTCCATTACAGATAATCACTATAACAGTGCCACTGCTGTGTTCTGATTGCTGAAGATGATGAACGTAAGTTTTGAACGTACAGCTCCAAAACAATGACTTAATGAGAGAGAAAACATTACTTCTGCCACCTGAATCTTGAACTTTCATTTCAATAAATAAATAAATAAATACATTAATAAATAAAAAGTAATGTACAGTTCATAATAAACCTTAACACTTCCTATTTCATCATCAAGATACTTACTTATGCAACTGGGAGCAGCTTACGTCTGTTGAACACAATTACGATGCTAGTATTTTAGATCTAGACTAACCAATTATGGACAGTATAAATCATGGCATTTATACAGCATATAAGCTTGCACAGTATTCTAAAAATTGTGTGTTACTATAAAATGAGTACTGTGGTGACAGAATGACAACAAAAGCAAAAGCATTACAAACATGCTATTAATAATACAGATTCCACCACCTTAACAGACGTAAAATTGAGCAAAACCTATTTTTGTCTTTTATTAAGTACTGAATGAAAAAGAGTTACACATTCACAAGTGTTAAATTATTTTGGAACAATATGTTTCAAAATTATGAATAACCCACAGTTAAATGCATTGATTAGATAGGTATCTTCAGAATTTCCTACAACAAACCAACACATTGCTTGTCTCTTAAACGGTCATTTTTAGGACCTCTTGTTTCTTACCCTAAAACAAAAGGTCGTTAGACAAAGTACAGACAGAGAATTTCAAATGGCACAACAGAAAAATATCAGTAGCATAAAAACAATTGGCTCTGTGCTAGTAGGACTCACGCACTGAGGGTTCTGTACAAACTTAATTAAATACACAGACAGTTCACCCATTCTGGGTATCGAGGACATCAATGATTTTTGCCTGCCACCAACAGTGATATCGGCAAGATATCAGTCCTAGGGATTCCAAGACTATTGGGAATATTTTAATCTCAAGCTTGAAGTTGGGTAACAAATGACAATTTTTTTTCATTGGACATAATTACAAATTAATAACTTTCAGATCTTTTCTTTTGGCTGTACTGTGAAGGCTTGCTTCTTTGAAAATTTCATTATTCTAGGTCAATGAGAAGCACCCTGTAGGCTTTGATCAATGTGTCTGAGAGTGTCAAAATAGGTGACATAAATGGCTGTGTATCTTTTGGTTGCTATAACGTCAAAGCTTACATTTACTCCACCATCAAGTGACTATAGACATTAGAATTCGACATAAATTTTGACTTGATACATTAGCCCTTTCCTGAGGAAAAGGGGGCTTAACAGATAGATTGATGGAAATGACTTTTTTTAGAGATATAATAACAAATTCACTGATTTAGAACTTTTTTCTTTTATTTGTACTTTGAAACCTTGCTTCCTGCTAAATTTCACGATTTTAGACCAATGGGAAGAACCCTACAAGTTTTGATGAGAGAGTTTGCGAGTACCAAAAAATGTGACATAAATCACTGTTATCTCTTGATTGCATTGACTTAGACGCTAACATTTATTACAACACCAAGGTGCCATAGTCCTTAGTACGCCACACATTTCAACTTGACACGTCTATCTGTTTCTGAGAAAAAAAATTTCAACAATCGGACAGACAGACAGTTGGACAGACAGACAGACAGAGACAGTCAGACAGACAACAAAGTGATCCTACTGCTCTGGGTACACTATTGTTATTATTATGTTTGCATGTTTGCTTCTAAAAGTCCTGTATTGTATACCGATACTCACGACATGCTCCACGCATTATGTAAGTACTGACAAATGAAGTGTTGTGGCGTAAACCATTTTAACCCTTATCCATGAAGATGGTCTACGACTGAAACTGGTCGATATTTGGGTTTAAAATAAAAGAGGCTGACGGCATAAATACATTTCATACAGTCCTATAAGAGTTCTATTTTTACTGATTGAGGTACAAAACCCTAGAAGTAGTAACAACTGAAGAAATCACTGAATTGGACACTGCTGCTAATATCTACTCAAATAACACCAATGGCATGGTAGAGGTCAGTTGCCTTTACATCCAAATGGTATTGCAATGGTGACTGCAAAACGGCATCAGATGAAGAGTCACCACAATACTTATGAATCACAAATCCACTGAAAGATGTAATACATTGCACTGTAGCACTGTTAATATATTCTACAAATTTATGTCTTGTAGAAGATGTCTTTCCCGATGCCCTAATAAAAATCCAAGGTGACTTCAAGTTTTAAGGAAGACATCAAATCTGGGAATGATAATTATAGATCAACTTCACTAATTTCCATGTTAGTCCTTGTATTTGAAAGCATCATGTATCAACAAACAGATGAGTACCGAGAACACAGCAAGATATAAAGCATATCACAGTTTGGTTACAGGAAATGTCAGCTGTGTCAGCGACAGAACTTTTGGTGAGATATTTTAGTAAAATTTGAGGACCATCCTCACACATAGGTCACCTTCTGGGATCTGTGCAAGGCCTTTGACTGTGTTGTGCCCTCTGCTTTGCTCTCTAAACTGCTGTACGATGGAATCTGTGGCAACAGTTTAAAGCTGGTCAAGTCATATCCTTAAAAGAGAAATCAAGTTGTGTGGTCTGGAGGTCAACTATCAAATTCACTCGATGTCCAATAGAGAGTGTCTCAGAATCAAAATTAAGATATCTCCTATTGTGTTTAAAAATAGATGACTTGCTAGAAAATACTGATGTAAGGATCCATATGCATGTAGGTTATATGACTTATGTTTCTGAAAACTGTATTGCAGTACCTTGTAAACAATATGAATTTGATGACAGGAAGTGCAGCATCTTGATTTAATGCAAATGGTATACTATTAAATGAAAAAAAAAATGTTCCAGGCTACATGATTCAGTCTCTCAAAAACTGACAATACAGAAAAAACAAGATGAAAATTTTTGGGAATTAGATTTGTCAACAAACTCACAGAGAATTCTCCATGTTGAACACATAAGTTACAACTTTAAGACTGATATTTACTGAGGAGAATTTAGAATATGTAAGAACAGCATATGTTGCATCATTGACCACCCCGTCCCCCAAAACCACTGTTAAGGTATGGATTGTTAGACTTCACAGCAAACATGATCCACGTGCAGATAGTGAGTGCAGGCCTGTGATCAGCGAGTATCTGTACTCCATCCATTGACGCTGGGAATAGCATGGGGTGCTGTGTGGGGACTTGAGTAAAAGAGGAAATTGATCCTGAAGGAAATGCTTTAAGAAACCTACAAGTTCTTCATATTCCCTGTTGCATTATAGATCGATTACTTCAAGCTGCAGATTGAGCAAATTGGGTACTGGAAGCTTTTTCATTTTCCCACCCAGCTGCGCTACAAATCATGATTTCTTTCATAACATGTCTGGCACTCCATCTGTAGACACATAAATGAATAAATTTCATGACAAACCTACATTTCCTACTCTTTCTTCAACACTGCTACAAGTTTCACAGTCAGCTGTGATATCAACGCCTTCATAGAGCACTAAAGAATATGAAACAATCTCTCTATAAAGATTCTAGAATCTTGCTTTGAACGTCATTTGCCATAATCTATTTGGGACACAAGATTTTTATTTTTGATGATGGCACCACATGAAACTGTTCAACCTGAACTGAACATAACTGAACAGCTGCAACTACTAAGTATTCCTTTATACGAGGTATAAGTATAACCAGCTGAAAAAGTACACAATGACTCTGGTAGTAACACTGCAATTTTGTAGAGCGTCTGAACTGTGTATCTTCAACCTCTTTGGAGAGTTTCCATTTAAGTTTGCAACCGCTCATTCACATTTTCCACTTCTGTATTTTTTGACATGATAACATATGTAGCAGCTTTGTAAATTTAGTTTCTTGAAACTATTTGGTGTCTTATGACGCACTAAAATTTTTAGGTAAAAAGAGAAGACTCCACACACCGAGAATTAAAATGTGAAGACACTCTCAGTGTTACAGAATGCCAACTTGCCATTACCGCTATCAGATGGCACTGCCATCAAAACTGGCCTTTCCCATTTCATTTCACAGTTGGCACTGCTCTCATGTTGTTGCAATCACATAGTGGGCATGCACTTCCCTCACTCACTACCACACCACTACTGCTCGCAAGCATGAGCCTGAGAAGGCACAATGTTCGTGGTCAAAATCAGTGAGTTGTTAAGTGCTGAATTAATACTATGGGGAAGCAGCAAGACCATAACCAATATTTTTATAATTCAGAAGGAAACAATCAGAAATTTTGGTCATTAAATATAAGATCTTACCAGTAATTAATCTATATAACTTCCTTAGTGTTAATTAAATACCTGCTGAGTTACTGAACATAAGTTTAACAAATCAAAGACACAAGTATAATATCAGATACTGCATATTTCTAATCTAAAATTAACAATAGTCTTGTTTTCATAGCAATTCAAGTCTATAACAAGTTTCCAAATTCCACCCAAGGAATTCCTATCAAACTGATTAATGAAAAGCTGCACAGTATCTCATTACAAATCAATTTTATTGGTTAGGACTATTCTTTCATGTGCCCAATACAACTACAATGTTGTAATAATTAGTTATGTAAAATATCATATTAATCAAACAATGGAAAATCCAGGATTGAATGTAACAATACCAGAGAAGGAAAGTTGCCACTCACCATATGCTGTCACGATAGGCACAACAAAAAGATTCGCACAATTGTAGCTTTCGGCCATAAAGGCCTTTGTCTCAGCAGTAGACACACATTCACACACTCATGCAAACACAACTTGCATACACGTCTGCAGTCTCAGAGAGCTGAAACCGCACCAGAGTTTGGTTTCAGCTCTCTGGGACTGCAGACGTGTGTGCAGAGTGTGGTTTCAGCTCTCTGAGACTGCAGACGTGTGTGTGTGTGTGTGTGTGTGTGTGTGTGTGTGTGTGTGTGTGTGTGTGTGTGTGTGTGTGTGTGTACAACTATGCGAATCTTTTTGTTGTGCCTATCAAGACTCAGCATCTGCGCTGTATGGTAAGTGGCAAACATCATATCAAGAAATATTAAAACCATAGCTAAGTATTTTGTTGAAGTTTTTTACATGTATTTATGTCAAATGGATAATAAGGAATCAATCTATATCAAGGTGATGGTAATCTCTACAAACACATTAGACTTCACTATATATTATGCAGCTGGTGCAGCCGTTGAGGATCAATTATTAATCGTCTATTTTACACACAGGCTCACATCTGCATTAAATTTCTTGTATGAAATCACATCTCCCGTATCTGGCACTTTAGAAAAATGGTGGTTGTTGCAGGAAAAATTACTTCATATATGAGATCAGTCATTTTATCAGGTATACTGTGCATAAATTCTGTAGGTGAGTGAGTCTACCCAACTCACACAGTGAGTGTGGGGGGAAAAAACACATTTATGAAGCAATCACTGTAAGACTGAATGTAAATTTCAGCAAAAGTTCATGCTGCAGATGACATACTGTATAAAGAAGCACATGTTATTAAAATGTAAGGAATACAAATGGTAGTGGCACGTTATTGAATATAAAGGTGAAATTAATCACAACATCTAAAATTAGTGTTTTCCTTTGTGTAACAATGTACATTTAATGCATTTCAGGAATTGATACTGATAACGGCAACATATTGCTGATACAAATAAAATAACTGCATAAAGAGAGATTAATGAACCTGACATTTATGAAACTCAGGCAGATCATAAAGTATATATGGATTCTCAATCATCACTACATGAAGCTTCTGATGAACTACTCATGAAAACCTAATGTTTTACTGGAAACCAACTACACATCAACTGCCACCCTATGGCTTTTGGTGTAGTACCAGTAGCCATGTTTACAGAACAAATTAGGGGACTTGTGTTTTGACTGTTTGTGAATATGAAGATTACATTTTTATAAGTTCAGCAGTAAAACTTGTGCTGTTACTGAAAAGCAGGCTGGCACTACTCCCGCAACATGCCTGTTTTGCAGTGAAGACTACACGTCACGGGATTGAGGACTGTTTCCTCCCCCCTGTCGTATAGGCTGCCATGCAAAGCAGGTCAATTTAGAAAATTGTTTGTTGCCCCTGATGTGTAGGCTACCCTTCAAAGCAGGTCAATACTACTCCCACACAACATGCCTGTCAGGTGGGGCATCCAATATGGCAGGGACAGAAGACAAAATATGTTTTTGGCCATATCTCCACTGTATGGAATCTAAGAGGTTCTAACCCCACGGTGATGTGAATTTGCTATTTGTGTACCAAATTTGGTTCAAATTGATCAAGGGGTTTGGGAGGAGATGCTACACACACACACACACACACACACACACACACACACACACACACACACACACACACACACACACAGGGCACTTCATGTACAAGGAGCATTCAATAAGTAATGCAACACTTTTTTCGTAGGCCAATATTGGCTTTAAAAAAAAAATGCAGAATTTGTTGTGGGACATCTTGGAATATTCCTGCTTCAGCCCCTAAAGTTTCATGACGTTCCAATTGGTGGCAGTGTTATGCATAGCCTTCAAAACGTTGTCTGTAACAGAGTTGCATTCCTTGCAGCGAGCTAACATTAAGTTTCCTTTGGTGGAAATTCAGACCTTTGCAGATATTCGTAGGTGGTTGCAGAATGTTTACAGGGGTCTGGCAGTGAAAAAAAGTCTGGGGAGTTGTTAGGTGAGGAGTCTGTCATCATCACAACAAGGTCATGCACACTGGCAGGCAGCTGCACACAGATGTGACTTGTACAATGTTGGAACATGTGGACATTCTCATTTGAGATGATCAATGGAGCACAGTTAAACATCTCGCTGCTCAACTGGATGTCTGTAGGTAGTGCTGACAGCCTCATCCACTATTTGTCCAAAGATGTGTAACCGCTGGGTTGCTCACTGTCTAACAGAATACCAAAAAGGGCTACAAAGGACCATATTTGCGGAATTGCTTGTACATTCAAGACTGATCATGACAATTTTTTTTCAAACATTGTCACAGGTGATGCAACACTGGTCCATCACTTCAAACCAGAAACAAAATGGCAATTCACGGAGTGGCACAACACCAACCCTCCTCCAAAGAAAAAGCTCAAAGCTGTAAAGTCATTCCAACAGTCTTCTACAACTCTAAAGGGGTTACCTGTTTGATATCCTCCCCTCATACTGCAATGATCAACTCTGAAGTGCACTGTGCTACCATCAGGAAATTGAAGAAATAACTTCAGCACATTCATCGCCACAAAAATGCAAATGAACTTCTCCTTCATCATGACAACCCAAGGCCTTACACACCCAAGGGAGCTCACAAAACCTCATTGGACTGTTCTTCCACATCCACCTTACAGCCCAGAACTCGCACCTTCTGACTTATCTGTTTGGACCAATAAAAGATACACACTGTGGAAAGAAGTATATGGATGGTGGGAAGTTACTGATGCAGCAAGATATTGCCTCTGACATTGATCAGTAGAGTGGTACTATGCAGGCATGGAGGCCCTTCTAGTAAGAGGCATAAGGCCATCACATAGAATGGAGATTATGTTCAAAAATAGGGTTTTGTAGCCAAAGAAGTGGGGAATAATATGATGTATTTGAATACTTAAGAAAATCAAGCTGCTTTCAGAAAAAAAAAGTGTTGCATTACTTACTGAATGACCCTCATATATTTACACATTAGACTTTCTCCTACATTACTGCTATTTGATTTTGTGTTTTGATAACTTGGTACTGACATGACCATATGTCCTGATCTTCCAGTTACTGCACTTCACTTCAATCTAGTCACTTTTCCTTTTAAATTCTCTAACCTACCTACCTGATTAAGGGAGCTAATGTTCTGTAGTTTGACACACAGAATGCTAGTTTTGTTTTTCCTTATTCTCCTTGGTAGTCCTCAGCTGGCGATTGGAATATTTCACTCAAGAAGATAACATCATCATTAACCCTCCTAGTACCACTATGACCCCTTAAGCACATTGGAAGTATACATCTCCCTTGTTTTCAAAGTTATTACTTTCAAAATATATGACTTTCTCCCTCTTAATCAACTGTCCTATGTGGGCATACAGTCCAAAGACATTTTGTTCAATTTAATATTTACAACACATAATCTATCCACAGTTTTTCTGCACTAGTATCACTGTGGGCAATATACACACAATCTAAATTTCTTTTTATTTCTTGAATGTAAGATTTATAAGTGTAGAATGGCTGCTACATAGAACAGCTGTAATGCATATTTTTGTGTTAGTTCATTAAAATATTGCCAATCTGTTCCATCTGAATTACTTGGGGTCTTTGTGATGCTAGTGGGACTCAGTGAAAGAAAAAAAAAACCTGGTAGTGGGAGGATTCAGCAATACAGCAGACCTGCATGCCCTTGGGAAAAATAACAGCTGTTATTGCTTTCAACCATCTGCAGTACCAGCATAGTTAGACCTTATTGGCTTGCGTTACAAGGTTGGGTCACTTAATCCTCCAGACTGTTACCCCTGTAATTAGTGAAGAGGCTGCTGTCTTCCTTCAGAAACCACAGGTTGGTCTTGCCTCTCCGCAAATACACCTCCACTGTGATTAAACCCAATGTATAACTTATCTGTATCAGTGAGGCATGCAAGCACCCCAGCTAGGCAAGGTCTGTTGTTCATTAATAGTTACATAATCTTAACTGTTACTGTTACATGAAGGAAAAAATGACAATGGCCTTGACAACATACTAACATTACACTTAATAAAAATTCAAGACATGAAAAACAGTAAACTTTAGTATGAACAATGGAAACTCCAAGTTGGATTATCAAAAATATTAAGGAAAGGACAGATTGCTACAAAAATGAAACACTGAGTTTCGGACAGGCATGACCATCATCTCCAGCAGTTCAGATCAGAATGCAACTTCGTGCTGTATGAAAGCAGCAATCTGGAGTGGGCTGGGAAAGGGGGAGGGATAGCAGGAGATTTGCAGTGGGAAGGGGGGCAACAGGAGTGCGGACAAGATTGCTGTCTGGTGCAGCGTGCAGGGACTAGACAGAGACATGACAGACTACTAGGCAATGTGTCAGGAGGTTATGAGGCAGGAAGATGCGTGAGAAGGGGAGGGGGCAGATGGAAAAGGAGAGGAGCAGGGAAGAGAAAAGACGGGCAAGTGCATTGGCACAGGATCACACATGATGACTGTGAGGGGACATGAACAGGCAGGAGATGATAGGATGGGGTGGAGGGGGGGGGGGGGGGGTGCACTGTTGGTGGAGCGTATGGGGACAGCAGATTACCATAGATTGAGGCTAGGATAACTTAATGAGTGTACAATGTGTTGTAAGGGCAACACCCATGACTGCAGTTCAGAAAAGATGGTGTTGGAGAGGAGATCCAGATGGCCCAGGATAGGAAGCAGCCACTGAAATCAAGCATTTTACATTCAGCTGCACACTGTGCCACAGTTTAGTCTACCATACTCTTTGCCATATTTTGACAGTGGGCAGTCATCCTGGTCAGCAGCTAGATGGTATTCATACCAATATGAAAAGCTGTGCAGTGATTGCAGCAGAGCTGGTATATGATATGGCTGCCTTCATAGGTGGCCCAGCCTGTGATGGGGTAGGATAAGCCTGTGACAAGACTGGAATAGGAAGTGCTAAGTGCTGGGTGGGTGAATTGGACAGTTCTTGTACCTAGGTCTTCCACAGGGATATGATCCCTGTGGCAAGTGGTTGGGATTGGGAGAGGATTGGGAATGGACTAGGATGCTGTGGAGGTTGGTTGAATGAATGAACACCACTTTAAGAGGGATGGGAAGGCTCTTGGGTAGTATGTCACTCATTTCAGAGCATGATCATAGGTAATCAAAGTCCTAGTAAAAGCTGTGTTTCAGTTGTTCCAGTCGAGGGTGGTACTGGGTGATGAAGGGGGCTCTCTTTTGTAGTGCTGGGGATTTGGGGGTGTGTAGGGAAATGGCATGAGAGATCTGTTCGTGGACTAGATCTGGGGGATAGTGACTGACTATGAATACCTTAGTGAGACCTCAACACACTGGGCAAGGGAATCATTGTAACTGCAGATATGCTGCTCCTGGATGGCCAAGATGTGTAGGAGGGATTTTTTGGTGTGGAAGGGATGATAACTGTGGAAATGCAGGTACTGTTTGTGGTTGGTGGGTTTCATGTGGACAGAGATGTGGATGGAGCCATCAGAGTGGAAATGGTCAACGTCCAGGAAAGTCATACAGGGGGTTGAGGAGGACCAGGTGAAGTGGATGGGAGGGAAGGTGTTGAGGTTGTGAAGGAATGAGCATAGGGTGTCTTGGCTCTGAGTCCAGCCTGTGAAGGTATCAATGAACCTGGATCAAGGATTAGGTCTAGGGTTTTCAGATACTAGATGGCCCATAAACAGGCTAGCACAGGAAGGTACCAAGTGGCTGGCCATGATTGCCTTCCTTTCAAATGAAAAGTAGTAATGTGCCACACTCTGCCACACACCTACCCTTCTTCACTTATCTGCCTATTTCCTTTTCCACTCCCCATTTCGCCCGAGCCCTTCCTCCCCACAGCCTCCCAACGCTGCACCTCACAGCCTTGTCATGCCACAGTCTAGTCCCGGTGCACTCCGCCAGACAGAGCTTTTCTCTCTCCTCACACCCTGCTGCCTCTCCGCTTCCATTGCCTCCTTCCAGATTGCTGCTTTTGTTCAGTGCAGCAGTTGCATTCAGGCCCAAGCAGCCAGAGATAGCAGTCATAAGTGTGTGGGGTTTACTTACTTGTGTGAATGTGTGTGTATGTTTTCTTTCCAGAAGAATTCTTTGCCTGACTGCTCAATATTTTAGTCTTTTTAACATACGTTTTGTTGTGCCTGTTCTGCAGCTCAATGTGTCATCTTTACAGTGAGATGTGCTATCCTTTTCCTAATATTGAGATACACACAAATTACTTTGAGAACAAGTACCAATTATCAGAACAAGTGTACAGAGTGTGTGTGTGTTTGTGTGTGTGTGTCAACAGCAAAATTGTAAATATAATGCTACCACATAAATAAGCATTATTATTATTATTATTATTATTATTATTATTATTATTATATTACATTGACGTACTAGGAATTAATAATTCTATAAAGAAATATTCAATTATTTAATACATACGGGAGTATTTTCTCTAAAGCCGACACTCTCATCATCTTCAATTTCAACCTAAAAATCATCAGAAACAGGAACACATCTAAGTTAACAAATACCCAAGGAAAATCAGCTTTCATTTGTGCTCATGAAATGGTAGAAGTACTAATTAATTAATTAAAAATTAGTGCATGCTCTACGTTTTGCAAATATCATGTAAAAAATTAAAGTACTGACACAAAAGCTTCATGCAAAAATAAAGTAGTCATTTTAATAAGTTTAACTACAATTCACTTGTATCCAACTTAACAGAATACAAATTACAGTTGTTACAGTTACTGAGAGTTAAACATTTGGACTTTAATACTTGTTATTGGTAACAATTATGCATTTTGCCCTACTGTAAAGTTTCTCTCATCACAAAGTCAGGTATGACTTAAACATTGTGATCAATACTTGAAAACAATATTCTAATTATAACTCAGAATTTAAAAATAAAACTGTACAGCAATATAACAAAAGCAAAGAAGCACAGACAGCACATTTCACAAGCAACAGCCAATAAAGAAACAGTGTTATGTTAGTAGCAAAGTTACATACTCGGACTTTCCGAGTAGCTGACCTCCACCTGTTAGTAGGACTGCGAGCTAATCTCTTCTGTGAAAGCCTGACTGATATCTGGCGTGACAGAGGAGCACTGCCATCCATGCTAAGATAATCTTCACTACCTTTAGTCTGAAATGGCAGGTATTGGCGATTAAAGCTTATCCAGCATGTGAACTGCAGAGGGTTTTTGAGAAACACACAGTATGTCCAGTTTCAAATGATTCTAAAGATACACTTGTATCACACCCGATAGGGCACAAAACATTACAAGACATTTAAACATTTACACCATGAGACAAATTTCTTGAGCATTTAACATGAGATACCAGACAAGTAAAAGAAAAAACCCATTTCCATATCATAAGGATATTTGTCATTTTTATTTCAACTGAAATACCAACATTTTATGTCACATCTTTTCCTGTCTTCACTGGAGCACTATTTTCAACCACATTTTCCATAAATCTATCAAATGTTCAACAAATCACCTCTAGTCATCTAGACTCTTGGGCAATACAAGGACACTTTTCTCTATAAGAAAGGAGGTAAAGGGGGAAATAACTATACCTTTAGGTATAAAATTCACTTACTTTATCTTTGATCTCAGTTTTCTTTTTGAAGAAGGATGTCTCTTCCCCCCCCCCCCCCCCCCCCCCCCCCAAACAAAAGACACAGAACAATTTAGGTAACTGATTGAAGATGTTGCATAATGTGAAATTCCCTTCGTTTGCTATACTTTTTTCTCACATCAAACTATAGTTTGGGCTTTCTACTGGTGTAATGGTTTAATCCTTACTAGCTCTCTATGGTATATGTTCATGACATGAAGTTTGCACATGCATGATGTTCTTTACTAGTATCTAACAATCCCAACAAGCATTTTCTTAAATCCACACTTTCTCATCAGGAAGACATGGCCAAATATTTGGGGAAAGGAAATTGGAACATTTCTC
Source organism: Schistocerca americana (assembly GCF_021461395.2). NCBI lineage: Eukaryota > Metazoa > Arthropoda > Insecta > Orthoptera > Acrididae > Schistocerca > Schistocerca americana. Next base: position 132,180,840 of record NC_060123.1, on the reverse strand, counting down.
AGCAGCAGTGCGTACTTTGGTGCACCTGTCATCCCAAAGGATTCTGCTTCATTGTTCCAGCAGTGTTTCCCACTTAATTTGATTTGTGACTAAAGAGACACTATTACAAGAAAGGAAATTCCAGAATGTCTAAAATAAACAAAAATGAGGAAAGGCAACTACCAATCTGTAGCTATTTCAGTGTAGTTCATACAGAAACATTTAACAGCACAGAGACGTTTTAGTTTCTGAGCTATCACTCTTTTTCTAGTTTAAGTTCATGTTTTCAGACACATTCTGTAATGTTTTTCTATGCTGCATGCATCAACCTGCTATGGTTGAGTGGTTGCCTGCCTTCATTTTTGCTTACCAAAAAGACATCCTCGTATAAATGTGCACACACTGTAGGTCAAAAAAGAACATAAGGAGTCAAACTAGAGTTGCATTTTTAGACACTTATAAGCCATTAATAATCAACAATTGTGATAAAATGATTTGCTTTGTTGAAACTCTCTCTGTCACATCAGTTAGTTCTCTCTTGAACTGTTGTTTTCACGTCAATTTTTTTTGTATCATATCTCTTTTGTTTATTTGTTATCTACTACTTCAATTCTTGTTATCAGGTTTGCTTATTAAGAATTCACTGTAACACTTACTCTTGGTAATCACTGAATTTTTTCTTTCCTTTATCATATTACATATTTTCATATCTCCAGAGTATATTACACTCACTTTCACATTTTCTCTGGTCTATACTACTGAAGACTCCTTACAAGTACAAAATGAGTTTTCACATCATCTGAACATATGTGATATATTTTGATAAAAGTAACTCCTTACGTACCCCACAAACTGTTCAGATGAGCAAAGTTTTTCCTATTAGATATCTCAGTCAATTACAAGGAATTTTGAATTTGTAATTATTTTGGATTTACAGTGTGTTAGACACAGAAGCAATGACAAAAATAACACTTCATGTTTCACAACTTATTTCTGGCAGTCTTTCAAAAAATTAACCATGATCTGCACTAACATTAAAGAGATCCAAACAATCAATTTAAAAAGTTGTTAATAATTAGAGAAACTAATGAGAAGAAAAACTATCACTTTATACATAATACAACACAGAAATAAACTTGAAACCATAGTAGCCTGAAACCACACAAGCATATAATTTCCATTTCAGGAAGTACTGTACCGAGGAAAGTAAGACTTTACAATGAGATGAAGCATAACATCATAAGAGACCCAAAACAAAGAATTAACATGGAACTCTGCTTACTCAGCATGTGAGGAAGGGCAAAATCTGGCATTTAAAAGCAATCTTAACATTAAGAGAGAGAAAAAATTGTAGAAAATGGAAAATCCCAGGTTATCAGAATAGACAGTGGACAGAAGACTGCAATATACGCTACAAGGGACAAGTAGCAATGGGCACTGTGTTAAAAGAGGCTTATGTCTGTGTTTAAGAAAATTTCAGACATTATGGAACTGATTCTCGTGTTAACTAAAATTGCTTGACAGTGGACTACTGTATGTCGTGTGCCAACAGGTCTTTTACCATTTCATTTCTATTGGGATTTGTTCTGAATATGTTTAACCACTATCACTACTAGCTAGACCACAATTCTGTTACAGACTTATTATTACGAATGCCTTAGCTGCACACTATCTCTGCACTTTTCACTGTTCTCTGACATTTCTTAATAACACAAGCAGTAAGTTCTAAGAGAAAAGGAAATAGGACTGAATTTGGAACCTGTTGGACAATAAGTTAAAGCACCACACAAACAAAGAAAAAAAGTTTATTAGTGAAAGTGGCACCTGACCTTACAGGGTTATTACAAATGATTGAAGCGATTTCACAGCTCTACAATAACTTTATTATTTGAGATATTTTCACAATGCTTTGCACACACATACAAAAAGTTTTTTTAGGCATTCACAAATGTTCGATATGTGCCCCTTTAGTGATTCGGCAGACATCAAGCCGATAATCAAGTTCCTCCCACACTCGGCGCAGCATGTCCCCATCAATGAGTTCGAAAGCATCGTTGATGCGAGCTCGCAGTTCTGGCACGTTTCTTGGTAGAGGAAGTTTAAACACTGAATCTTTCACATAACCCCACAGAAAGAAATCGCATGGGGTTAAGTCGGGAGAGTGTGGAGGCCATGACATGAATTGCTGATCATGACCTCCACCACGACCGATCCATCGGTTTTCCAATCTCCTGTTTAAGAAATGCCGAACATCATGATGGAAGTGCGGTGGAGCACCATCCTGTTGAAAGATGATGTCAGTGCTGTCGGTCCCCAGTTGTGGCATGAGCCAATTTTCCAGCATGTCCAGATACACGTGTCCTGTAACGTTTTTTTCGCAGAAGAAAAAGGGGCCGTAAACTTTAAACCGTGAGATTGCACAGAACACGTTAACTTTTGGTGAATTGCGAATTTGCTGCACGAATGCGTGAGGATTCTCTACCGCCCAGATTCGCACATTGTGTCTGTTCACTTCACCATTAAGAAAAAAATGTTGCTTCATCACTGAAAACAAGTTTCGCACTGAACGCATCCTCTTCCATGAGCTGTTGCAACCGCGCCGAAAATTCAGAGCATTTGACTTTGTCATCGGGTGTCAGGGCTTGTAGCAATTGTAAACGGTAAAGCTTCTGCTTTAGCCTTTTCTGTAAGATTTTCCAAACCGTCGGATGTGGTACGTTTAGCTCCCTGCTTGCTTTATTCGTCGACTTCTGCGGGCTACGCGTGAAACTCGCCCGCACGCGTTCAACCGTTTCTTCGCTCACTGCAGGCCGACCTGTTGATTTCCCCTTACAGAGGCATCCAGAAGCTTTAAACTGCGCATACCATCGCAGAATGGAGTTAGCAGTTGGTGGACCTTTGTTGAACTTTGTCCTGAAGTGTCGTTGCACTGTTATGACTGACTGATGTGAGTGCATTTCAAGCACGACATACGCTTTCTTGGCTCCTGTCGCCATTTTGTCTCATTGCGCTCTCGAGCGCTCTGGCTGCAGAAACCTGAAGTGCGGCTTCAGCCGAACAAAACTTTATGAGTTTTTCTATGTATCTGTAGTGTGTTGTGACCATATGTCAATGAATGGAGCTACAGTGAATTTATGAAATCGCTTCAATCATTTGTAATAGCCCTGTATATTACGCAAAAAAGATGGAAGCACACAGGAGGAAAAAAAAATGTGGCATCGGACACTGAATCCATAAGACAATGTGTTGTAAAGAAGTGTCAGTGTAGGTTTCTTTTTTCCTGGTGACAGGTGAACTAACTAATGCAGTATCTCTGCTACACTGAACACAGACCAATGTCACAAAGAACATACAACCCATGTTTTGAAGCCTGTGTCCCTCAAAATGAGATGCAGGACTAACAATTATGCTACACATACCAAAAAGAGTAACCCAAAATGAAATTACAAGCAAATATAAATAGGAAAAAATATCCACTCACTAGATTGCAGCAGATCAGCAGAGACAGGTTTGAATACAATCTGTTCTATTGCAGTTGCGTAAGAAGATTATTTTTCTATTATCATTTGCATATACAGCTTTTTAGTGTTACAAAGACCATTATAAGCCACAGTAGGTTATCCCTCAAGAAACAAATGAGTCAATATCTGAAGACAAAAGCACCCAAAATTTAAGCTGCTTTTGGATTAGCAGCAATGGATAACTTTAGCAATACTGGAGTGACAACACTCAACTTGGTGACTTTCTTACAATTATTTTAAAGTATTACACCCCTTATAAACAAATAGTTACAAAACTGCTTTAAAAATGTGCAGAATACCTCCCAAACAGAGAACACACATTATTATACAGGTATGGATGGTCATACAGCAGTTTTATCAACCCTATGAGGGCAAAGCAAGCAGGATGAAGCAGTTGTTCTCTGTTCACAACAGTGACGACAGTAACAGGCCTTGTTCTCTGTTTTATTTCAGCTTACCTCTGGACGGCTGATCTGTGTTCTGCTCCCACTGATGACAGAGTATTCATTGCTTTCTAGAGAAACTTCCTGGAACAGCATATATGACCATCAATATGTTCAAAACAGCCAAATCACTGAAGTCCAGCAAGAGGAATCATGATTTTTCTGGTACAGAGAAGTAACTTGAGGGTAATATCTCAAATTACAAGTTTAAGGAAGGTCCTTGCACACTGGGCAATAACAGAAATCACTGGTGTTAGCACATGCATTTAAGCTTTGGTGTGTTGCAGGACTCTTGTATGGAAACTGATGCACTACTTAGATTCTGCAGTCAATAATATTGTTGACAGCAAACACTGTTGCTGATTCATACTATCTCCTGAGTATGTCTGGTTTAGCTGATGGCCGTTAGACAATACAGAACAGCATTTAAATTTGAAACCATACAGCCACAGTAAATGAGTATAGTGATTGTGTGATAGAAATGTAACAAAATTTGATAACAATGCCAAGAAAATAAAGTAGGTGACCAAAATCCAGCACAAGAAGTACTGTACACTGCACCTCATTTTAGGGTATAACATGAAATTTCATTTCCCAGACACACAATTATCAAGAAACTTTATTGAGGGGAAATACTGAACTTAGATGGAAATTCTTTACTCCCACTGAACTGGAGACATCCATCTTGAGCTATTTTCCACTATTTTCACATAGACAAAATGTTTACTAGGATAGAGTTTCAAGAAAAACAGCAGAAATTAAAAACAGTCATGATACAGAGAATATGCTGTGTAATTATGCATAGAAATGAATTTGTCTACAAAACAAACTAAGGATACAGGAAGCAAGTGCATTCCCATAATGCTGGAGAGGTATAAAGACATATGAAGCCAAATGTGTTGATTCATCCCATGCAAGTTCATTGGATAGAATGGAGCTACACACATGGATATTCTTTCTTCAATCATCCTTATATTTTTCTTCTGCCTTCACGAAAATATTTCTTATCTCCTCCTCCTGTATCCATATCATCCAATGATTAATGTTACCTTCTCAAATCCCTATGCTCATGGTAAAACATCACTTCACTGGTTGTTAACCTTGTGATGATGAAGTAGTGCATGTATCCGTTATTTCAGTACCCCTTATAACACAACAGAAGGTATACTACTGATGTAAGAACTGAATGGGATAGTCAGCACATTTCAACTGAAATTTCTGATACACCAAACCCTTTCCAATAATTAAACAATGGAAAGTCTAGGAAGGATTAACATTAATATGAAAGGGACCCACAAACAGATAAATGGAAAAATTTACGATCAGCGTAATAAGAGCTTCAAAATAATATGTGAAGCCGACTAAATGTATGCACCTGTGGCATCGAAAAGTACAAATGACACATCTCCACCATCGCAAGTTCTTTGACTCTGTTAACCTAATGGCCCATGCCATCTTGCTTGTTCAGTTGGCTGTATGACTTGTTGTAATGAAATATACTGAGTCTTACAAAAATGAGTGTTTCCTTGGGCTACAACCCAACTGAAATCCCACAGTGGTGACCCGATTAAGAATTCGCACACTGTTTCCTCGTAGTGCAAGTATTTTTGCGTCTACCGTGACGGCTTTGTTTACGCCTTCATTCATTCCACTTGGACATGCATCCTGCTGTGCAGCAGGTGGATATCAAAGCTCCTGCACCTACATTGGGACACTTTGTTGCTTCACCACCATCTGGATTACACAGCATGTTTCCTGCAGTTTCATCACCCCAACACTTTCGCCACTAGACAGTGCAACATGTGACTGCAGACTCAGGCTTTGCTTCTCCAATGAGTGTGCATTGATATGTGCATTTTGAAAACAATAATGAGGAGAGCAAAGTTCCTGCATTTCGTCAAGCTGACACAGATTCTGCATTTCGTGCACAAAATATGTATCAGATGCCGGCCACTCGGGCGACTGCTACAGCAGTGCCGTGTGCAATCTCACCTTTGTTAGGCAGACCATGTGTACCGATTGTACTCCCGCGATGCCTGACTACTTTACCGCTTCATAGGTTTACAAAGTGGACAATGCCCAGTGGATATGACAAACATTTCCAGGCCAGTTTCCGCCCCCAGTGACTGTTTGGTCCCACAGTGCACTATATAGGCCTCCACCTAATGTGAACAATGTGGCAAATAGTGATACTAATTGTGGTTTCCACCCCTCCAAACATGCCCTGGCTCATCATGTCAATAGCTCGGTGGGAATATTTTACTGTGCTGCAACGCTTACGTCAGCTCTTCCACCCCCTCCCCCTGCCAATCAAGTAAACTAGCAGGAGGTTTCAGCTGCAGCTGTTCACCCACTCGCTTTTCACATGGCGCCGGCCATGCCTTCCGTGTCGGACTTCCGTGCCGCAAATGTTGCATCGGACAGTTCTACAGTATCATTTCCTAGTGCTTCAGTGCCGTTCTCATCTGCTCCGAAGGACTGCTCACTCGCACTCTACACAGTGCCATCTGTGTCAACAGTGCTGGTCCAGCATCCATGTCATACAAGTGATACGAGGGACTCGTATACAGAATTAACTGCACCTCGTCACCACCACCAGATCACTTACCAACCCTACCTCCACTATCCGAGGACAACTCAGCAATGTGGTTTGTACTCGTGGAGAACTCGTTTGAACTGTACTGCATCACTGATGACAATTCAAAATTCCCATGTCTCATGACTCAACTGCATGGGCACACAGACCTGATCTGCGACCTACTTCTGACACCGCCGCTAACTTTGAAGTACGATTTTGCAAAACGGACTATAATAAAGTGCCTGTCGTGTTCCCCACAAGATGTTATTCTGCGAATACTGTACAAGGAACATCTCAGCAACAGCACCCCATCCCAGCTTAAGCAATGGCTATGCTTCCTGGTCAGCAAGCTAATGATGCCAGACGAAACCCTGTGGTCTGTGTGTTTATCAAAACTGCCTACAGATCTCCAGGTTAACCTCCTCCCCATGCCCTGGAATCCATCAGTTTGCATCGGAGGACGGCTCACCAAGTCTATTCACTCACACACCAACGCTACTAACAGGAGCTCACACAACAGGCTTGCAGTCCTGCACTGGTAGCTCGCCTAGCCACAGGCAGGGGCAGGGGCGGTGTACAAACCTGAACACACAGAGGATTATCGGCCACCTCCTCTCACAATGTACCCTCACCATATTCAGCGACGACGCAAGAATTTGCCACCCCCCATGCAAGCATCTGAAAAACCAATCATCCATTAAGCGCCAACTCATGCTACATTCCATCCACACCTGTGGCCCATCAAACAGCCGTCTTTACATCAAAGACTATTCTTCGAGTCGCAACTTCCTCACAGACACCAGCACTGACATCTCAGTCATACCTAAATCGATGGTCACAGCCCCCCTCACAGGCACACGCTCTCTCCTGTGAGCCATGTACTCATCTACACTTCAGACCTGCAGTTCCATCGAGATTCAACTCTGCCTCTCTTACGGCTTCTCCCTCCCCTGTATCTTCCACGTGGCATACATAGCAGAATTGATCCTGGGAATCAACTTCTTATCACACCACCACCTGTCACCAAATGATGTTCGAAATTCTCTGTTTCACCACACCTCTAACTCCCATATCCCGTGTGACCACGCTCCACCAACTGCTCCGAGTGTAAACACTGTTAACTGTTTAGAGCATCAGTGAGTGGCTCTCGCGAGCATGACTCGTGCAACCGTGAATCACATCCTGGAGGAAAGTGCCAAGAGATGCGCCCTACACTGTGAGAATGCAGTTTTGAAATATTGCATTGCATGCGCCGAAGACGAGCTTGCCGCTATCACCACCCACATCAATTCACGCCACTCGGCAGCGCCAACATCCAAGCCTTCATCCGCCGCACCCGACAGCTCCACCAACAGCAGCACACAGGTTAGCAACACCACACCTATATCATGTAACTCCACTGTCAACCACTCAGTGTTGCCCCTGCCTCCCCCCGCCACCATCAAATGTGCTCAGCTCATTCTCTCTCTCACCTGTTTCGCAAACTGACACTCGCGTGCCTCATGACAACCCAGTCGTCCAGTCTCCCACCACACCCACCACCACCGTGCGCACGCCTGCCCACCATGTTGATAAACATTCCCCCACTCTTGCGCCTCCACTGCTGAGTGCACCTCTCTCGTGTACTATGGACAATAGACAGCATCTACGGGCTCTGCCAGTGCCCGTCTCACACTCAACACTCGCAAACTGTCATCCACGATGGTGTAAACATAACAAAAATGTAACTTTTTCGCTGCCGTTCCCCTCTTGAGCAGACAACTATACCGCATCCAAGCCATGTGCCCCTAATAAATCACTGACACCATGCCCCGCCTGCACATAGTCATCAAACATTTGGTTTCCACCATCATGAATGGCACTGTTCATCACATCATCACGTCCGAGGGCCCACCTATTCACCACAAGGCTCACCGCCTTAACCCACTCAAGTTACGCTCAGCTCGCCAGCAAATACATGAACTTCTTGAGGAGGGAATTTTACAGCCATCCGATAGTAACTGGTCGTCACCCATACACATCACCCCTAAACAGGACAGCTCCTTTCGAATGTGTGGCGATTACATATGCTTGAACACTGGAGAATTATCCTATACCAAACATTTCCGACTTCAATCACCTTCTCGCGGGTGCTACAATTTTCAGCGAACTGGATTGCAAACGCGCTTATCACCAAATCCCAGTAGCACCCCCAAGACATTCCGGAAATAGTGATTATCACCCCCATCAGGTTGTACGAGTACCATTTCATGCCATTCGGGTTCAAAAACACTGCCCAGATGTAGCAATTATTTATTGACTCTCTCTTGCTCCAGTTCGACTTCGTTTTATATATCTTGACGATATCCTGATCTTCAGCAAATCTGCGCAAGATCACAAATGCCACATCACAACAGTAAAGGAAACTCCCTCATCTTCGGGTACACAGTCTCAGCCGCTGGAATCAATCTTATCCATGCCACTCCCTATCACATAGAAAGAGCTCTGTGGTTCCCGGGAACAATAAACTACTTCCATCGTCATTTGCCTGCAGCAGCCGACACCCAGGCCACCCCACCAACGCCCTCGCTGGCAAGCAAACTTCAGGGACGCATCCCGTTCCATGGACAGATCCAATGCGCACAGCCTTCCCGGCCCTGAAAGACTCTCTTACATGAGCCATCACCCTCACTCATCCAATCTCGGATGCTGACCTCTTCACCATCACGGATGCCAGTTGTTCTGTGGTAGGTGTGGTCCTTCAATAATGCCACAATACATAGTCATGCCACTTCAGTTCTTTTCGAAGAAACTTTCATGCACCCAATAAAAATACTCAGCCTTCGACCGCGAACTTTTACCGTTTTATGAGGCGGTGAAACACTTCCGCCCCGACGTCGAGGCCCAACCTTTCGACATCCTGATCAACCATAAACAAGTAGCAGATGCCATACACACACCCCTCTCACCCTCCCCCCCCCCCCCCCCCTGTCGCTTTTGGCATTTCATTTTCATCTCTCCATTCTCCATTGACGTCCACCATATCAAAGGCGCTGACAACATCATTGCAAATTTCCTTTCCCGCATTAGCACCATCTCAATGATTGTTGACCTTTCCGACCTTGAGTCCCTGCAGAACAAGGATGAGGATACACAGCAACTTCTCAACAGCAGCTCCACTTCGCTGTCTTTCATTAAAGCAAAATTTGCCAGTGTCTGAGAGGAAGTATGATGCAACTCCTCCATTGGCACCCTACGACCCCCCCTCATCCCCACCTCCCTTTGCTGTTCAGTGTTTGACACACTACATTGTCTAGCACACACTGGAATTAAATCATTGACATGCCTTGTGTCCAAACGATTTGTGTGGTGAGACATGAAGCGCAGTTGTCAGACCTGGGCCCAGAACTGCATCACCAGTGCAACAAAGTCATCAGGCACACTGTTCCACCTCTCCGCAAATTTGACATTCCATCTGGCCTCTTTCGCCACATACACCAGGACCTCATCAGTCCCCTTCCTCCCCCCCCCCCCCCCCCCCCTCTTAGAGGACTTCCATTATGTTCTTTCTGGCATTGATTGTAGAGGGTAGAGGCCGTACCTCTCAGCAATATAACTGCCAAAACTGTGGCTAAGGCTTTTGTTTCTTCCTGGATTTCCCACTTCGGCTGCCCCACTACTGTCACCACTGACCAGGCTGGCAGTTTGAGTCAGCACTCTTCGCTCAACTATGCCAGCTGTGTCACATCAACAAATGTCACACAACTGCCTACCATACCCAAGCAAATGGACTGGTAGAATGGTGGCATCGCACTTTCAAGACAGCACTACAGTGTCACAACAGTCTTTGGACAGATGCCCTCCCATGACTACTCCTCGGCCTAACGGTTATCATACAAAACAGATATCAAGGGCAGCTGGGGAGCTGTTACAACCTGCCTCCCCCAACAATCCCACCCCCTTCCTGACTTCGTTAGCCGGATCTGACCGAATTTTGCAAACATTTCCCTGCACCCCCCCCCCCCCCCGCCCCATCTAGCCATACTCCCCCCTGCTCCTACACACCCTCCAATCTCCTTTCATGCAAGTTCATTTTCCTCCGCGACGACAACGTTTGGGCCCCACTTGCTCCACTGTATTAAGGCCCATACGGGGTCATAATCCCACTGCTAACACGATGGACATCCAGCTTAAAGGTTCACCACTTACTCAACACCATTCATCGGGTTCTTGCCCCCTCTCTCTCTCTGCCTCTTCCCCCTATCCCCTAACCCCTCTAGTGGTTCTGCAAACTGACGTCCCACCCGAACGTGTGAAGGACAACACCATCCCCACTGACGACAACCACATCTTCATCCAGCTGCAGGACAACTCACCTCATCCAACCGGGGACTTGGTTTGTCAGTTGATTGCCTGCTCCCATGCGGCATTGACCACATGTTCCTCCAAGCTACGGTAACCCCCCTAGGGAGGTTTCATCTACATCTACATCTACATGGATACTCTGCAAATCACATTCAAGTGCCTGGCAAAGGGTTCATCAAACCACCTTCACAATTGTCTATTACTACAATCTCATATAGCACGCGGAAAGAATGAACACCTATATCTTTCTGTACGAGCTCTGATTTCCCTTATTTTATTGTGGTGATCATTCCTCCCAATGTAGATTGGTGTCAATATTTTCGCATTCGGAGGAGAAAGTTGGTGATTGGAATTTCGTGAGAAGATTCCGATGCAACGAAAAACGCCTTTCTTTTAATGATTTCCAGTCCAAATCCTGTATCATTTCTGTGACACTCTCTCCCATAATTCACGATAATACAAAACATGCTGCCTTTCTTTGAACTTTTTTGATGTACTCCGTCACTCCTATACGGTAAGGATCCCACACTGCACAGCAGTATTCTACAAGAGGACGGACAAGCATAGTGCAGGCAGTCTGCTTAGTAGGTCTGTTACATTTTCTAAGTGTCCTGCCAATAAAACGCAGTCTTTGGTTAGCCTTCCCCACAACACTTTCTGTGTTCCTTCCAATTTAAGTTGCTCATGATTGTAATACCTAGGTGTTTAGTTGAATTTAAGGATTTTAGATTAGACTGATTTATCATATATACGAAGTCTACCGAGTTCCTTTTAGCACTCATGTGGATGACCTCACATTTTTCGTTATTTAGAGTCAACTGCCACTTTTTGCACCATTCAGATATCTTTTCTAAATTGTTTTGCAGTTTGTTTGAACTTCTGATGACTTTATTAGTCAATAAACGACAGTGTCATCTGCAAATAACCGAAGACAGCTGCTCAGATTGTCTCCAAAATCGTTTATATAGATAAGGAACAGCAAATGGCCTATAACACTACCTTGAGGAACACCAGAAATCACTTCTGTTGTACTCAATGACTTTCCGTCAATTATTATGAACTGTGACCTCTCTGACAGGAAATCACAAATCCAATCACATATGCAACTGGAACAGGAAAGGGAGGTAATGACAGTGGCACATAAAGTGCCCTCTGCCACACACCCTTGGGTGGCTTGCAGAGCATAAATGTAGATGTAGATGTAGATAACTGAGGCGATATTCCATAAGCACGCAATTTCACTATGAGCTGCTTGTGTGGTACAGCATCAAAAGCCTTCCGGAAATCCAGAAATACAGAATCGATCAAAGTTCGAATGATACCAGCCGATCACGTGAGGGACACAGTCCCTCCCCATACCGCTCCATCCTCATGTGCAGGCCAACACGTCATCCACCCACACCGCATACAGCAGTTCCACGTTGACCCTCACCGCCAGACACAGCCCCCCTCCCAGGAGTGAGAGGGGGGGGGGGGAGGGGCTGTGTGGCTTCCACAGGTATGAATGACACATCTCCACTACAGCAAGTTCTTCGACTCTTTTAACCTAATGGCCCAAGCCATCTTGCTTGTTCAGCTGGCTGTATGACTTCTTTTAATGTGGGCATCTGTAATGGAATATACCGAGTCTTAGAGAAATGAGTGTGTTTCCTTGGGCTACAACCTAACTGAAATCCCACAGACCAATGGAATAGCACATCGACAACACCACTCATTGAGGCATTTATAAACAGACAGTTTTTGCTTTGAATTTATGGAACAATAGTTTGAAATTTGAATCAGTCTACCAGTCTAATGATCTTACTTAGGACAGATATTGAGCCAAATTGAGAGTATCCTTTTAAAATCAGAACTTGAGTGAGATAAGTAACACAAATTCCTTTCACATCAGCACGTAATGTTCTTGTGTGAAAAACCTAATCAGAATTAAGACAAAAAAAGAACACTTGTATGCCACACAGGAGAATCAAAAATGCACGAGACCCTGAATCTAGCACAGGCTCTGCACAAGTATTTTTAATGCTATTATGTTTGGTGTGTGTATTTTATTCATGTTATTAAAAATGTTTTCTGATGCATAATTCAACACAGCCCACAGTTTGTAGACAAGTTTTGTTCTGTATTTTGCCTTATTTAGCATTTCAAAATAATTGGAAAATAGTGGCCACATAGTCCAGGCTCCACAAGATACCCAGAAACTATAAGTGACTTGGACGATTGCTTTGAGATAATGTGGGTACCGATTTTCAGAACAGGGGAACAACTATTTTCTCAAAACATCTAGACAAACTTTTATGCGCTTTTATGCACTAACTGGCTTGTAGATCAGTTTTACAATTCAGAAAGCACCCTATAATAAACTACTGAAATTGAGTCTGCACACCTGACAATATGATGTTGTTACAAAACTTCCCTCAGCAGATATAATTTATCATGAAATACACATCTTTCCACTTCTCTCCTCCTGCTAATTAGTGCTCACTTCTCAAAGTGATTTTATTCCATGACCTATCTCTATTACACTGTTCAATCTTGTTCTAGGCATACCAACATCTATAAAAATATTATTCACATCTATTTTAATATCTTGTATATATTATTGGAGAGGAAAACACCAATTCTGCTAAATGTGTTGACAAGGCAATGAAATTTAGTTATCTATATGATCAAAATTAGCTTATCTTATATGCCACATGTAAAATGTGAATGTTACTAACAATTCATTACAGCTGTGTTCATAGAAATGCTGCTCCAATTCCTATGAAGACAGATGACAGATTTTGAACTCCATACAGACTCTGGACTACAAACAGCATAGTGAACGCATTATTGTGGGCAAGATAGATACGAAGCCCACACCTACTACAGTAGTACAAGTTTATATGCCAACTAGCTCTGCAGATGACGAAGAAATTGAAGAAATGTATGATGAAATAAAAGAAATTATTCAGATTGTGAAGGGAGACAAAAATTTAATAGTCATGGGTGACTGGAATTCGAGTGTCGGAAAAGGGAGAGAAGGAAACATAGTAGGTGAATATGGATTGGGGCTAATAAATGAAAGAGGAAGCTGCCTGGTAGAATTTTGCACAGAGCACAACATAATCATAGCTAACACTTGGTTTAAGAATCATGAAAGAAGGATGTATACATGGAAGAAACCTGGAGATACTAAAAGGTATCAGATAGATTATATAATGGTAAGACAGAGATTTAGGAACCAGGTTTTAAATTGTAAGACATTTCCAGGGGCAGATGTGGACTCTGACCACAATTTATTGGTTATGACCTGTAGATTAAAACTGAAGAAACTGCAAAAAGGTGGGAATTTAAGGAGATGGGACCTGGATAAACGGAAAGAACCAGAGGTTGTACAGAGTTTCAGGGAGAGCATAAGGGGACAATTGACAGGAATGGGGGAAAGAAATACAGTAGAAGAAGAATGGGTAGCTTTGAGGGATGAAGTAGTGAAGGCAGCAGAGGACCTAGTAGGTAAAAAGACGAGGGCTAGTAGAAATCCTTGGGTAACGGGAGAAATATTGAACTTAATTGATGAAAGGAGAAAATATAAAAATGCAGTAAATGAAGCAGGCAAAAAGGAATACAAACGTCTCAAAAATGAGATCGACAGGAAATGCAAAATGGCTAAGCAGGCATGGCTAGAGGACAAATGTAAGGATGTAGAGGCTTATCTCACTAGGGGTAAGATAGATACTGCCTACAGGAAAATTAAAGAGACCTTTGGAGACAAGAGAACCACTTGTATGCACATCAAGAGCTCAGATGGAAACCCAGTTCCAAGCAAAGAA